>NC_053047.1:1833181-2136212 GCF_003473485.1 Medicago truncatula | reverse complement strand
GCCTTTGAACTTGGGAACTAAAAAAAATACACCAGTTTGAACTACAATTAAAAATTGAATATAGTCGCCACGTACATTAAATACTCTTTTATTAGGATATTGGACCTCTAATATGCACCTCTAGGTATATCCCCACGGGACACAAGTTAGGTGATTTGGAACTAGTATTACTCTAATCCTCGTGTAGGCAAAATAAAATACAACCGATATTTTCAGATTTTTTTATCAGAATTGTGTGACCTTCCAAATAAGAGACTTCGTTAAATCAAACCTAGAATCTTTTTATGGGTTTAGTTATTTTTGTGAACTTTGTCAACACCATGTTGGACCCTTTTTCTCGTATATCTTCTAAATGTAACTTAGTTGGGAAGTTCTATCGATATCGGTATGCAAGGAACGAGATTCGAATTCCGAGTTTTTCATGTCTGTGTATTTATGATGTGAGTTCAACACTTAAGTTATTTGATAAAAAAAAAATTGATTTATGATTTTTTTTTATTTTTTATTCTTGAGTAGAATTAATCTTTGATTCTAGAATTTATTTTACTTGAAATTAAAAATTGGAACTTTTGATTCTAGAATTAATTTACTTATAATACTTAAATTTATTGTTCAACTCATCTTTAATCTAATCAATTCACTCAATCATTTTTTATCAATAGAGAATCAACCACGTTTTTTACACATTCTTTATCTCTTTGACAAATCGAGGAAATATAGATTGTCAGACCAACTATCAACAATGAATAGGTTGAAGAAGGAAGAGATTTGGTTTTGGTTTCCTTATATGCAGACGGTCAAGGATTCTTCCTTGTTCGTGTATATGAAATATTTAGTTGAAAGGAAAACAGACACCTTATATGTTGCACATATCTTCAATGGAGATTAATCACCATTAAACGACGATGAAAACTGTGTACTAATAACATAGTAAACAAAAAAAATTGTGAGAGTCACTGAAAATTAAGTGTCACAATTAAGTGTCACGATCAAATGAACCTTGTCTTTATCAATTGATTCCTCATCGTTATGAAGAAAATATGTGAAGAATAATAATTAGTTTATTTTATTTTGAAAGGTATGTTGTATTGGCCTGGCCTGCAACCGCGTGCAATAAAATCAATTTATCAAGGAGGTTTTTTTTTTTGAGTGGCCGGGATTCTAACTTCGGACCTTGCATATATTATGCATTGTTCTTACCAATTGAGTTAAGTTCACGAGGATTTATCAAGGAGGTCTCTCCATAGTAAAGATGCTTTCTTTTCTATACACACAAATAAAAATGTTTCATTAACAAAAAAGAATTTGTTTTCTATCCTATCATAATAATAATAAATTTCTTGAACAATTTTTTTGATAACTGATGATAAGGAAGATATACCTTCATGAAAGGTGAAAAAGAAACATCAATTTTATTGAAAATTACAATAATATTTACTATAATCTAACAAATTTAAACTTGAGCTCAAAATGAGTAATTAAAAGTATAAATAATGAAAAATTCCTTATATCCATTAATTAATAATGACTCTGCCGTGTGATATGCAAAATGAAAACATGATACCAGGTCCCACCTTAATAATATGATGAGTTTACCCAGCCTGGCAGCACATTCTTCTTCATTTGACCATGCACAAATCCCCTCTCCTTTGATTTGGATGATTGGATCCTTTTTTCTACTATGTGAATTGCACTATAATTCAAGCTTTATAGTTGTTTACATATGAGCAAACCAAATAGTCAAATACAAAACCTTTTAAGTCAAAAGAAAATATTAACATCACACAACTTTTATCACTTTTTTGAGATGGGAATTGGGTGTTTCTCCATTTAGTTAATAATTATTAAGGCTATGTCAGGTTTAAAGAGAAGTCAATCAAGTTGCATATAGTCTCGATAAATATAATTTAAGTTTGAATTCTAATATAGAACCGTTAAATTTTCTTTTACTTTTGTTTCAAATGTCGCGTTGGCAGATGCCACATATACTATTTTTCGTAGAAATTTTTAGTTTTTGTTTTGGTGCCTAACCCCTTTTTTTGAAGGGTAGTAGTAAAACTCTTCATTAATAAATACTTCATTGATCCTATAATTGAGAGATTATATTCAAACTCAAAGCTGTTAATTAAGCAAGAAAAAAAGTGTATGTTATACATATAAAATATCTATGAGAAACTCACACATCAAAAATGTGAAGAAGTGAAAAATGAGTTTAAATCTTAACTCTTACGTGTTAATTTTACTGAGGCGATATGCATTTAATTGACACATTCATATGTTTTCTAATCAAATTTTAGCATACACTTTATCATTCCATCACACTAATAATCAAATTTCATCACTTTAATAAAATTAAAAAAATAGTATAAGAGAGAACAAAAAATCACTTTATCATTCCATCACACTAATAATCAAATTTCAATTTTAATGTTATGATGTATTGGATGCTATATACGCGGCGCCTAATAAGGTAGGTCCATTAATAACAACACTCCTAAGTCTACTACAACTGTCTAATAAATTATTTGTATCCACATGCACTTGTTGGCCATGTCTGAAACCACCAATAAAAGACAAAACACTACATTTTTCAACATTGAAAAGCATCTATTAGTACTTTAATAATCTTCATTAAATTCCCCTTGTTAATTTTTCATTTATTTAACCATAGCTAATTAAATCTATAGTACTACTTTCCCTCAAAAAAAATAATCTATATTACTACTTCATTTAGTTTATTTGAAACTCAAACTTAAACTACATCATTGTGCTTCAAAAATTGTGTTTTAACTGCTCAAAAAATGTGTCTTTCCATGACAAATCTATGCATTGTATCACAACAATCAACACAAACACCACCTTCTAAGATACAGGATATAAGAATAAAAAAAAGAGTGCTTTTATTAAATTTTACAACACAGCTCACACAGAATGATAATGTAAGTACATAATTGAGCTTAAAACATCAAATTCATGCACAAACAGGGGTACATATTATATAATAATGTATATGATAAAATTATAATTGTTCCGGATTGAGCCAAGGTCATCTAAAATTGGGTGTCTACAATGTAAATCTAACTCCACATGCAGAGCTTCTGAGAAGCTAGCTTCGGAAAAGTTAGCTTTTGAGAAGCTGTGCATACAATCATGTGATCAATCACACAATAATCCGCAAATCATGACAAACTAGTGTTGCAAAGGTTTTTCCGTTGATCTCATCCTCATAAGCAATGTATGCATTTACATTTACCTTATTTTCCAAATCAAATCACTCACTAACTTCGGCTTCAGAGTGCTTGCAGATACACTATCCCTATGAGACCTAGCAACATTGTCCGTTAGAGTGCTTGCAGATTCAGTAACATTGCGAGAGACTTAGCACCATCGCCCTCCACCGCGCTCTCTTCTTTCGACCATCCCTCGAGATCCACCTCATATCAATATTTATAAATCTTAATATCATGTCCTAATGAAAATATGAAAAATTTATATATATAAAAATAGGACCAATTAAAAGAAAGTTTACATTTTTATCAAACCCAGAAACAAAAATTACAATTATAATCCACAACAAACCCCAAGAACAACAACAAGAACAAGAACAAAGATCAATTAATCTGATCACATCTTCTTCTGATCTCACCCTTCCTACCAGTCTGAACATTCAAAAGACTAAGCTTCTGCATTGAACTAGCAAAAACCTTAAAGAAATAATCTTGATCCTTAGCAAATCTTTCCACAAAAGGTTTAGTTGAAGGGTCACTAAACAACCCATGATCTGATTTCAAAACCCCTAAACCTTTAGGTAAATTCTGAAAATAAACATTATCAAATTTATTTGGTGTCATAATATCATTAAAAACAGACAAAGTTGGATTCTTCTTATAATCACCACAAGCTTTCTTTAACCCTTCAACAAATCTAGGATTATAACCTGAACCAGAACCAGAAGAATTGTTGTAAATATCTGAACTAATTTCACTACAATGTGAAAATCCAACTGTATGAGCACCAGATAAAGCAACCATCTCTTCAACCGTAAAACCCCGTTTCGTGAATATTGAAACTATCTGTGTCATTGTCATTGACGGCTTTGGAAGAAAGCCATCAACAAAAGATGACACAGAGGCTCGGCCGTCGCGACGGCCGAGGTAAACATTGTAATGAGGACCACCAAGCATGATAAGAAGATCACGTGTAGCAGTAGCAAGTATGTCAGAGCAAGAGACAGTGTTGGGACAGGAGAGTTCAAGAGCGGTTTTGATACGTACGATGAGGTCAAAGGAGTCTCCTGGAAGAGAGAGATTGATGTCGTTGTCACGTTCAGCTTTGTTGAAAGGGGTTGAAGAGAGGAGGACGGAGGCGTCGCAGCCGTTAGGGAGGAGGCAGTCGTGGAGGAAGAGACGGAGAGTGGCGGCAGCGGTGGTTGGAGATTGGATCTGTTTTGAGGTTACTGTTTGTTGAATGATTTGTTGGAATTGTGGACATGTTTGTTTGTAGTAATCTAAGGTTAGTTTTGATTCGGAGATGTTAAGGTTAATGATGATGTTGAAGAATAAGAAGAATGACAACAATGTTTTTGATGATGTTGAGGTTGTTTTTGTTGCTGCCATTGTTGTTGTTGTGTTTTTTTGGGGGGTTTGAAAAGTGAAGAGGAGTGAAGGAAAGTGAGGATGAGGGGGATTTTGTGGAGGATGAAAAGGGACACGTGGCGGAGTGTGGTGCGTTGATCACGGGATTTGTGCTTGTGTTAGATTGAGATTGATGAAAGTGTGGGATGGAGCTGGAGTAGGGCTGTATCTTGCTTGGGTTGGCATGTTATTGAAAATGGTTTGGCAGCATTGAGGGGACATCATATTAGTTTAGTGGATGGTTTAACTTTTTAAATAAGTCGATTGAAAGTTACACTGTAGTTTAAAAAATAACGATTAATCGTAATTTTTGATAGATTGTTTGTGATTCAGAGCTACGATTCAATAAATCATTGAATTTTTAAACAAACTAAAGTGATAATCACTGTATGAAACTCGAGTTTGAATTTTCTTCATGTATTTATCATTCCGTTATTGTCTATTTATGAAATAGATAGACAAATGTGATAGATTAGTGAAAACCATTTTAACAAATAGATCTCAATAATGAATTTCACTAATCTTTAGCTTATATTTGTCTCACTTATAAATGGATAGTTAATTGGAAATAGATAAGTGCAGTAAATTTGAGGCTCGTGAAACTCACATACATGTAACTGCGAGGTCAAATTTTTTCTACTTTTGTGTGACTAAATGTGAGTTAGTTTAACTTTAAATCATAATAAATCTATAAAATAAAACAATATTGATATTATAAGTTAAACCATGTATTACAAACTATCACTACAATATTGTGATAAGATCTCTAAAAGAAAACAATATTGTAATAAGAGATGTGATATTTGAATAATCAAAACGTGACAACTTTTAAAATATAGTAGAAAAAATATATGTGAATAAGGGTTATTTTGTTTGAAAAAAGAGAATTAATTTTTGGAGTTAAAATAACTTTTCACTAATGACAATGGTGAGAGAATTAAATCCTTAAAAAAATGGTTTGAGAAGTAAATGTTTATACTAAATTAAAGAGCATAAATATTAAATGTATTTTTTGTTGTTTTATTTGGTACACTTCTTAAATCCAAGAGTAATTAGTTCGGATTGAATTTTTATCATAAATATTTATTTATATAGTATATGTGCACCGACACATAGAATCTAGAGAGGAAAGAAGAAAATATGATAGTAATTTATCTTATTTTATTTTTGAGAAATGTGATAGTAAATATGCAGAGAAAAATATTGTAGTTAAACTCAATGTTTTAAAAATTAATCGATGCAACTTTCAATCAGTTTATCAATGAAGTTATAAGAAAGGGTGATTGAGCATAGATTACGAAAAGAGATTTGAGTTACCGATAATCAATTTAGTTTATGGAAGCAATCTACCTATTTCGACGTGTGACGGAGAGATATCAGACAAATAAAAACGACTTGTACTTAGTTTTCATTGATTTGGAGAAGGTGTATGATAGAATGTCTAGAGAGACTTTTTGGAAAGGCCTAGAGAAGAAAGATGTTAGAATTGCTTATATTAAAGTTATCCAAGAGATGTATAAGGGGACTTTGATTAGTATGAGGATGCAAGATGGGACTACCAACGATTTTTCCATATCAATATGATTGCACCAAGGGTCAATCCTAAGCCCTTACCTTTTTACTTTAGTTTTGGATGTACTTACGGAACACATCCAAGAGTTAGCACCAAGATGTACGACTTTGGCAAATGATGTAGTCTTGCTTGGAAAATCGAGGGAGGAATTGAATGGAAGGTTAGAGACTTGGAGACTAGTCTTAGATGCGTATAACTTCCGCCTGAGTAGAAGTAAGACAAAATATATGGAATGTAACTTCTACGATTGAGGTAAAACTAAAGAGTATTGATTTGCAAGGGAAAATACTTAAAGAAAAAAGGTTCCATTATTTATCAATAAGGTTCATAAGAGCATAAGAATGTGATGAAATCCTGATGTATTGCAACATATAAGACTCACTTTTATTATGCAGCTAAATATACTTCAAGGAAATTCATAAGCTCCCAAACCATACAGCTTAACCTTTTCAGCATCATTCATGAAGTTATCAAGTTTTGAAGTGTATGAACGTCCCTTAATAGCTTTATAATCTTTCCACCAACTCATATAGCTACTTTGACTCAAGAAAATTTCAGATGAAACTTGATAATCCTTAAGCAAACAATAAACATAGTCCTCAAATTCAACCAATTTCTTCAATACCTCTTCTTTGTCTTTCACAACCTTCAACTCGTTGCATGCAAGTATAGCCTCTTCAACATGTGCCCAAAAGCAAGAATCTCTAGTCAAAATCATTTTCATATTCGTCTTCCTTGTAATATTTAATTCATTTATGGCATTTCTTGACTGTTCCTCCAATTTTTTGAAGTGTTTGGACCTTTTTTTATTCACATAATCTTTACCACCTTCTTTGTAGTATTGAGCAATAGCTAATGGTTCAACCATTCTTCTATAAATAATTCCACCATATAGCCAACAAGTAGGAAAAAAGGCACCTTCTTTTTTAGGCTTCATTTCAACGTCTTCAACCATCTTCTCCCAATAACTTGTGAGCTTTTTATGAAACTCAACAACATCATAATCAGATATTTCGTACATGTTTTTGTAACTGTCATAGTACCCTATGTCAAGATTTGTTGTTTTCTTTTTGTACCATTCAACTTGTGCTATACATCCCTTCATTTCATTCTGTTTATTTGATGGATTAAATGATATCTTCTTTTGAATGATGAATCTTGCTTCTAGTGTTTTTATCATTGTTTCAAGAACATTGATATCAATGTTCTGCTTTTGCTGCATCGAAAGTCAAATTTTGAAATGAGGCCAAGAAACTTTTTAGTTTACTAATAGTTGTAGTACACATAATGACTCTAATTAAGAATCAACTTTGACTAAACTTCTCTAGAATCACTAATAGCAAAAGCTGAAATGAACCTTATAATAGTAGTAAGTTTTTTAAATAACAATTTCTTTTTAAGATTAAAATCAAAATTGCGGTCACAATAACAGTTATGTTGCCATTAGAGAATCCCGGTCAAATACGGTTAACCATAAAAAACATTGACCATGATAATGAAACCATCTTTAAAACCCTGCTAATTGTATCTAACTTCATATAAGCATTTGTAATCATATCAGGACTTTTCAGTAAGCGAAACATCACAAACCCAGTTTAGGATCTATTTTGATTGACTTATTTCAACTTATCAATTTGCATAAACATTTGGCATGTCTATTATCTGCTTTCAGCTTAATTCTATAAACTCTCCAAGATAGCTTATGTAAACAGTTCATAGCTTATATAAAAACAATTATACTTTATTTTATCTTTTGTTATAAAAATAACTTATACAGAAATGCTTATACGATAAGAGCTTATGCTATAAGCACTTAATTAAGAAGTTTATCCAAGCAGGGTCATAATTAACAAGCTCCAATAGACTACTAGAAGTTAATCCAATCAAACCTAAATGTGATTTAATTAAATATCTATATTCTCCCAGAAAAAGATGGATATTCACATACCAGCATGTGTGGTGTCAACCCTAGTGTTTGCTGCAACTGCAAACTGATACCAATTGCAAGTGAATCCGAATTGTTCTTGTCTATGGTCGGCGTAGAAGAATCCTTGAAAATCGTTTTACGTCTGAGTTTTTCAACTAAGTTTCCATACTCAGCTGAATCAAATCCTTGATTTTGACCATGAACTTTGTTTAATGTAATGAGAATTTCCAAATTAGAATCAGGATTCTCAAAACAAGTAGAACCTGAATCAGAACAAAAGAGAAATGTTCCGAAAGGCATGTAGTTTGTGGTGAATAGCCTAGGAAGTGGATCATTGCAAGAAACAACATGAATAAAGCAAGAATTCCAATAAGAACCACGTGATATGGCTTGTTGCAATTTCTTGTCACCAACAAGAGGTGAACCAAATGTGATGCATAGTGGACGATTCCGAAAATTCCAACTTGAAATATGGTTATCTAATAGTGATATTGTGAAGAGTGAAGCTATTGATCCTCCAAGACCTTTTCCAGTAACAATCAATGGAGTCGAAATCTGCATTAAGATTGTTATTTATACATACATTATATAAAGATTTAGAGATGAACAATATATGGCCGTGTTTGGATACACAACTTAATTAAGCCCTTAATAGCATAAGCGTTTATCATGTAAGTATTTATATATATAAGCTATTTCTAAAACAAAAGATAAAACAAAGTCAAATTGTTTTCATAAGCTATCTTGGAGAGCTTATGGAAATAAGCTGAATATAGTTTATAAACATGTCCTAATTGTTTCCATAAGCTCTCTAAAACAATCTCACTCACAAGTGCTTATGAACAGCAAACAAAATAAGTACCAGTGGTACTAGGTCGACAACAAGAGATGAAGTAAAGACTATTTTACACAACAGAAAAATAGCATGTTTTTTTAATGAAGGGCCAAAATTACTATTTTTAAATGTTAGAGGACTAAAGGTGCATTTAAGCCGTACAAGAAAAGGGGAAATACCTTAGATTTCAACTGATCAAGCTTCTGAAGATTATCACAAAAGAGTGAAACAGCAGTGTTATTAAGAGAGAAAGAAGGGTTCTTCTTAGTGCACAAAAACTCAAACTGATGAAAATTCTTATTCTCTTTAAGATCAGAAGATGAAACCAAATCACTTTGAAGATTAGAATAATCTTTGGTAGCTTCAAAGGCTATAATAGTCAAATCAGAACTTTGTTCTTTGTAAACTTTCCAACACAATCCAACACCATCATCATCATCATCATTTGTAACTATGTCTTGATAACTAGATGAGATAACATTCCATGTTTTTTTAAGGATTTCATAGCTTGTCACAAATGATGCATGCTCAGCTCCACCGCTAAATCTGCAACCATAATCCAAAAACAAAGTAAATAGAATAAAATAAAAGTGTTATGCAACATAAATAAGTATTAATGCTTTAACATTCTATTATTATTACTTACAGTTTAAGTTGTGACATGGTGCTTGAATTGAAAGATAAATTTTGAAGTATAGAAGATTATGTGATGAAGCGAGTTATTGGTGAATTGAGATGATGTTGTTATTATAAGGTTAATGGAAGTCTTCGGAAAATTGTATGTCACTGAAATTGCAAACAAGGGTACTACTATATTGCTATTCCAGAAGGGTACTACTATATTTCGTGAAGTCAACAAAGGGTGTGTATTTTATTTTTTCTTCCATTGTCATTATCTTTATCCTTATTTTTATTTTTACTAATAATAAATATTAAGTAGTCTTAACCTAAGACCAATGATTAACCCTAATTTTTGGTTCTTCATAAAATTTATGAAAAGAAACTCCTAGCTACCACATGCTACCCATTTACATACGACTCTTACCACTGCGGCCCTGATGTTTTTGATTGGAGAAATGATATTTGGATATCTATATTTTAACAACTTTTGTGACAACTCTCTCTCTCATAATTTCATTGTACTTTTATTCTCCCTCTTCCTTTCTCTCTCTCTATTATTATTGTCCAATAAAAAGAGAGGAAAAAGGTTGTCACTAAAAGTTGTTGGAAATTGATTATTAAAATATCACTCCTCTTTTGATTAAATGTGGTTGCTTTAATTTTAAATATTCAACACAAATATCAGGTTTTCATTCTTTCAATCTCACAATCCCAAATCATTTCTCACTCACTTTCATCTCTCTCACGATAATTCAATCAAACCGAATAACCCTAATCCCTCCTTTTTTGGCGGATCTAATTAATTTTTATATAAAAAAAAGGTCTGCAATGATTGAATCCGGTAGCACATGACAACACTTCAAACCTTTTACCACTAGGCCACTTTCGCTTTTACTGAAAGATTGTTGCTTCCAAATAAATATATCGTACTAAAGGTCATTTTTTTAAGCCACTAATGTCATTACAATTCCTTTTTTGATTGCATATGAATTACAGTCAATCACAACAAAAAAACTCATAGTTAAATATGTTACTTAATTTCAAATCCATATGAATTATAATCAATCATAACTAAAAACTTGTGCGATGTATAAAACAAATGCTAACGAGGATACAACACCATCAAGATGTAAAGTCTTAAGAACTTGTCAGTAGCTCACTTGACAAGGACAATGTATAATATATATATATAGGACGAAGTCCGAACCCCAAACATCCCACTTCTTCGCATTTAAAATATATGATTTCAACCACTAAACCATTTGACCAAAAATATAAAAAAGAATGGCATAAGAGAAGATGGAACCGCAAGTGTTTTCGCCTTGGAGAGGAAAATAAGAAAAGTTAGATCTGGACCGTGGAATAGATCGGATGGCTGGGATATTTTTGACTATGTGATTGTAAGATTTTTGTGACTACCATTAATCATCATCCGATAGACACATGACTCCAATAAAAAAGGCTTAATAGCAGTTTTAACTCCTTAACTTTTTCAAAGTTGCGACTTTGACGCCCTAAAAAAAAACTATAAAACTGCCCCCTAAGTTTTGCAACTGTAGTAGTTTTGGCCCCCAAAAAATAAAACAATAATATGTGGCACCTGACTTAGGGTGCCACGTCAGCGTAGACCGAGTCAAAAGTGCACAGATGCAAAACTTACGAGGCGATTTTGAATTTTTTTTAGGAGGCCAAAATCGCAACTTTGGGAAAGTTAGGGAGCTAAAATTGCTATTAAGCCTAAAAAAGAATAGACATTTTGGGGTGCCGTTGAGCATTGACTTATTAGTAATTTTACTTTCCTTCTGAAATCTGATAGCGACCCGTGCATCAATTAAAATTCAATGGCAGGAGGATCTGCTTATATAGAAATTGCATGTCCTATAATGACCAGTACGCCTTACAAAGAAATAAAAAAAAAATGACTTCTAAACAATACGCAACTTTAGTTTTCTAAATTATAGCAACAACAATTCTAAAACATAACCAATGATCATACTTTTTGAAAAATTTCACGATACACAACATTTGTGGTCTCCTTGCAAACATTATTATCTTCATCCAAGATGAGCAGCTTCAAACCTTTTCTAGAAGTAACTCGAGAGACAACAACATAAAGTTTTCCATGCGTGAACACGGGCTTAGAAAGATAAACTCCCATTTGAGATAAAGATTGACCCTGACTTTTATTTATTGTCATTTGCAAAACAAAGCGTCAATGGAAACTGTCTGCACCTGAATTTGAAGGGTAGTCCTGGATCACTCGGAATAAGATTCATCTTGGGAATGAATACCCTGATACCTGCCCTTTTTCCTGTAATTACGGTAGCAACTATCGTGCTCTTCCTTAGATGTGTAACTGTCAGCCTCGTACCATTACACAGTCCATTTGCCTGATCGATGTTTCTCATCGGCATAACTGGACATCCCACCCTTAGTTTCAACCAGTGATTTGGAATTCCAGAGCTCTAAATACCATTAAGAAATTCCATTGTGAATCACTCGCATTGGACATCAGAATTTTCACCCGATCGACAAATAGAATCAGAGCTTAAATACTCTTTCTCTTCACCTGGAATCAGTGACATCATATATTCGTTAACATGCTCAACTGAATAAAGCGTTGGTGCGAGTATTCCCCTTTCTTGGAAAAATAGCGGGTCACCAAGGTTATCATTCAAATCGGGATACACAAAGTCTATAAGTGACATCAACGGATTTATTGTGTTCGATATGAGCAAATCTTCGGGAATTTCTACATTCATTTCACCATTCTCATTTGAAGCGTCGTTGCCTTCTCCAATTGAGAGTATCCACTTGCCAAAATTAGCAATTTCTTCATGCTCTGCAAGTACCGAAGATGCACCCAATCTCATATTAACAGTAAGCCTCGACACATTACAATATGCCTATATCTTTGATGAATTGATCGAGGCATCAACAATATCCTGCCTCGATCCTTTTCGGACAATGGGCAATATCTGCCTGAAGTCACCACCTAAAACTACTGTCATTCCACCAAAAGGTCTAAACTCGTTTAGGGGGTCATTCTTGGACATGATATCACGCTTTGATCGGTCAACTGCCTCATGTAACACCCTATTTTATTATTTGAATATTTTATTGAGTTTAGAGTCTATTTTTATGACTTATGTGATTTATATGATTATTGTGATTTGTTGTTGATTTATTAAGTGGTTTATTTTATTATTTAATAGAATAAGATTTGAAAATAAAATAAGATTAAGTTGTGGAGGCTGTTTTGGAAATTAGATGAGTGATATTTTGTTATGTTATATGTTGATATTTATTAGTAAAATATTATGTTATTTGTTGTAGAAACATATGTTATTTGGTGTGGAAATATATTTCTTATTTGGTGTAGAAATATATATGTTATAGAAATATAATTGTTATAGAGATATATTTGTCATTCGTTATAGAAATATTTTATATTATATATATATATATATATATTAGAATAGAATATTGAGACTGGGGGGGCAGATTTGGAAATAAGAGAAAATAAGTAGGTTAAGGATTTATATAAAAGGGGAGAGTTAGAATTAAAAAAACAAGGATTACGTGAAACCTGTTTTTGGAGAAAAAGGGATAAAACCAAGAGAAGTGAGAAGCAAGAGAAGATGTTAAGATGATTAATATTGATGATTTACTTTGATGATTAAATATGAAAATATTTATATATTGTGAAAGACGTTGATATGAAATTGTAATTGTTATATATGATGATTATTATTGATGGTGACTTGCTGCATATGTCTAAATGGTGTTGGTCTAAGTTGTAAAGTTGTAAGTTGTCTTTCCAAAGTATTGGAGTCTTAAGTTGTTAATGTTGTTTACGTTGTTGTTCTATAAGAGGTGATACGTTGTCGTATTATAAGAGGTGGTGTACTCTTACGTTGTCGTATTATAAGAAGTGGTGTACTCTCACGTAGCTGTGTTGTCAGGTTGACGTTGTCGTCGTCGAATCGTTGAAGTTGTTGATTGATGACAAACCATGGAATATTAATGATCATGTTGTTGTTTATATTATTATAAGATGATGAATATGTTGTTGCTTATGTTATTATAAGATGATGAATATGTTGTTGCTTATGAATATACATGATTAAGTTGTTAATTGGATTTTTATGAGATGTTTTAATGAGGCCTTCGTGCCAAGACTATATATATTGTTGAAATAAATCCGTTGCGAAGTTTTGAATATTTATGTTGATGATTTTTGGAAGGATAATTAGTTAATTATTCCATTTATGATTTTTGAGATGTGTAGCATTCCTTTTATGTGGAAAACTCTGATTATTTGTTATGAAATTTTTATGTTGGGAAAACAGGGTGTTACACCTCAAAACACTATCGGTGCATCATTGGAGCCTCATTCCAAATTATCAACTTTGCAGCACGCACCAGGTCTCCCCTAGGACTATCTTTTTCCATCGTAAGCGATGATGCCTCATTAATCTTAATAGGGACTGTCAGCGTCGAGTGCGCGGTTCTTCCACATGGTAATAGAAGAGCCGCTATACCACTGGATGCAACATTCAATACAATTAACCCCTTCGATCTAACAGCAGCCGACAATGTTTTCCATATAAATGTTTGTCCAGTACCACCGTAACCATATAAGAAAAATAAACCACCGTCGTCAAAACCAACGGACTCCATGATCTTGTCGTGCACACATCTTTGTTCATCAGTCAACATCTGTAACATATCAGTGTATGTCTTTTCCAGTTCATCTTTGTTGTAATTTAGCTCATAAACGATAAGTTTGTTTGTGAAAGTTGGCACGTCTGCTGCGTTTGGTCTGGGCAGAGATTTGAATTCAGTAAGAGACTGTCCGTTTTCCTGAAGCAACATTTCAATTTCAATCAAACACATGTTCTTCAAGTCATCGTCACTGATACGCAGATCTGCATATTAAATGTGAAGTCACGAAATTAATATTAACACCTTTGGCAAATTTTAGATATTCAAAGAGGTCTTTGGTGCAAGGTAGTAAGCATCTCTGCTGTTATTAATTCAATTAATGCTATTTGGTTTGCTATGAAGCAAAAGAGGTTTAACAACACTAACATTCAATTTTTTTTTTGAAAGAAACCACTAACATTCAATGGAGATCCTCATTGCTAGAATAATTTCAAAAGTTTATTTATCTGAAAATTTAACAAAGAAGTCCTCCTATTCTTCAATGAGGGCGAAAATTGATAGAATAATTTATTTAGAGGCAGTTGATAAAATAAACCTTTTGTTAAATACATAATCATAATGTATTGAGTCAGTTGATAAAAGAATGAATTGTAATATTTTTTTATTAAAAATTAACTTGTAAATATTTGACAACCAATCCTTATTAAGGACTCAATCAATACATTGTCATTATTTATTTGACAATAAATATTAGTACACAATGACAATTATTAATATTTATTTGTACGTGTGTTGGTTGTTTTTTTTTTTTTAAACAATGTTTGTTACTTCTTTTAATATATAGCATTTTTTTAAAGCATTTACAACGACGCTCTTATTAAGAGGTAGCTTAAGTGGGCATCACCCGTACACAACACTTATTCATTCCATTTTTAATTTTAACGCTTAATAACATTGAATTGATGAAAAATGACGAATAAAGTAACCAATGGAACACATGAGAGAGAGAGAGAGAGAGAGAGAGAGAGAGAGATGTTTATGTTTGTAAAAGCTTTGCATCTCAATAAAAATTCCTCTTATTTTTTTCTCAAATGAAAATAGCTAATGACATTTACATGCTAGTATTAGGCAAAATTTTTCCCATCGGAGATGCTCTTAGAGATTTACAAAAATAGAAATTCTTTAAATATACAGGATTTTTTTACGCATTAAGATATAGTTATTTTATAATCAAGTATTATTATTCTATAATACTTGAGTATTTAATTTAGTCATGAAAAACCAGACTATGATTATAAAAAACAAAATCATAATATGAGGAAGACCATGTGATAATGATGGTAAATATTTCATTTGCAAGGTAAAACCGATTTGTAAAGTAGGATTGATAGACATTTCTTATTACATGTTTCTTTAGAAAGAGAAGTTTTGCGGTATAACAAATAAATAAACATAAACAATAGCAAATAACAAAAATAAATTAAAATTAACGTTTGAAGCACCGTGATTTGCAATGTTCATCCGAATCATTCAAAGAGAATCGAGATTGTGATGTGAAAAAATTGTGAAGTTAGAGATATAGCATATAGTATTTTTCACAAGATAATTTGGTAAAATAACCAAATTAAAGTTGGTATCAAATTAATTACACGCGGTCCACTGATTTGCGATTCTTTTTTTACAGTTGCTATTCATTTTTGCATTTTTGTTGGGCATCCGTTTTTGTTTCCTAAAAATATGATTCTTTCATTAAACGGTTTTTATTTCCCTAAAATTATGCATCATCACGTTTTTTTTTTTTTGAACAAAGACATCCTTCTGTTTTATTTTCATAAAAAAAATGTGTGGTTTATTTTCTTTCCTAATATTAATAAAATCATATCATTTGACCAACACCCCATCATAGAAGAAATCCATTTCATTAATTAGTTGATTCACTAATTTCACTAATCCATCAACACATTAATTGTCAATTACATGAGAAGGCTAGTATTGTTTGACGCCGCCACATGTTAATTTAGAAAAACATTTCCGTACTTTCTTTGTTAAGAAAGGTCTTAAAATATGGGAGTTTCTACTGTACACCTTTAAATTAAGGTGTACCGGTACATCTATTTCATAAATCAATAAGTTAAAGATCATTTTTATGTAACAAAGAGCTATTTATCGACTTTTATATTTTAGAAAATATTATTTCATAAGAAAAAACATAATTTCATTGTTTATAAGAATCATACTAATTTTTTTACATTTTATCAGAAAAAATAATAAATATTCACTATTATGAGTAATAAAAGATTCAAAAATTTAAATTTTGCTTCACCGACACTTTTGAGAAATAAAATATAGTTATTATCATTGTAAATGATAGAAAATATTTTTTTTTCTAAAAAAAGTAACTCATTAAACTATTAATTTAAATATGGGTGTATTGGTACACTCAAATTTTTCGAGTGTACAATAGAAATTACCTTAAAATATTTATTTTTTTGTTAAGGAGCATAATAAACTTTTTAAATCAGCCCATGGTTTAAGGTTTATGTTATTTTTTGACGGAAGGTTTAACGTTTATTTTAGCAAGTCCTTAAATACAATCAACTGAAATCATATTTTTGATATTCTTTGCCAATCACCCATTTATGATATTCTTTGACTAATGAACTAATGATACGTTTTTAATTCCAATTAAATAGCTCCAATTCCGATTGTTCTAAAATAAAGTATGCTACGATCACACATACACCAATTCCGATATTTTTTTTCTTTCCTAAAATAAAGATTGAAAAATTCAACGGAATTTATTCAAAAAAAAAATCAATTTAATGAAATAAAAATGTGATTTTCATTTTATACTTTGTGATAAATTATAAATCTGATAATTTTGTAATAGGTTAAAAATATATGCAATTTATTTTATTTTATAAATCTGATCTTTTCTTCTTGGAATAAAATTTCACCTTTATTTTATTGTTATTTACTTTCTTCTTCTTCTTAAAAAAAAATAAAAAAATATGCAATTTATTTTGCATATTTAAATATGTTATAATTGAAATATTATATTATATAAAACAGTCTCGTTGAAATTTCATTCTTTAATATCAACTATAAAATATATGATAATAAAACATTATAATTGATGTTCCAAAAAAAATACAATTTAATTATACACATGATTCCAGGTGGCATTTAGCATGCACAAATGATAGATTTGTGCACCATGCACAATTTTTGTATGGAAGGACAGCTGGCGGTAATTTACCTACTGGAATATTTTAATGAAACATATTATATTGTAAAATATTCATTTATTGTTTCTGCTGCTCACACCCCCCTAAAAAACAACCAGTTATCAGCAATAACTTGTACACCCCTTACTAAAATTGAAACATGGAGAGTAGTAATTCAACTCTTTTCACAAGTGACACATCAGAATATATCATTTTTAACTTTGTTTCCCTTCTCCTTCATGCTTAACATTCTTCTTCATCTCCAAAGCCACCCATATTTTTGACATTTCCAGACATCCTTTCTCCTTTGTGCTTAACTTAAAGTTCTTCTTCATTAACAAAATTGTTCAACATTATTTCAGTCTCGTTTATTGATTTGGAGTTTTCTGCTTAGTTTAGTTTATAGATCTTGATTCATTTACGTTTTAAAGGTATGAATAAAATTTAGTTTATCATTTTAAAAGTTTTATTATGCTATATGGTTGGGCGTTGTTTAGTATTGTTGTTGACTAATAAAAGAGTGTTAGATACCATAACTGAAAGAATAAATTATTATTGTCTGAGTAAGTTTTTGGTAAATGAAAGTGAGTAAGAAGCCAACAATGGTGATTTGTTGATTATATTGTTTTCTGGTATCGCGCACGGTCGTGCTTATTTATTGCACGACCGTGCCTAAACTCACTGGCGATTTGTTGATTTTATTGTTTTCTGGTATCGTGCACGGTCGTGTTTATTTATTGCACGACCGTGCCTAAACTCACTGGCGATTTGTTGATTTTATTTTTTTGTCACGAACACGGTCGTTCTTAATATTGAAACGGTCGTGCTTGTCATAATGGAAGTAAATATGGATGGTTTAGGGTAGTATTTATGAGATAGATTGTGAACTGCATACATAGCACGATCGTGTCTCTTATTAGCACGGTCGTGCGCATAAGACTGATTTAAAAAAAATAGTTGCTCATATGGAAGCACGGTCATACTTTTTTTAACACGGTCGTGTCACTATGCACTGACACATATTTTCAGTTGAAGTGGATGTTGCACGACCGTGTGTAACATTGACACGGTCGTGCTCACTGCATTACACACATTTGAAGCTTCAACATGATCTAGTTGTAACACAAAATTAAATGATTCATTTTTACTTCCATTATATATCACAAACAAGTATGAATTGTTTAGAGTACTAAACCAACACAATCAGAGATTATGACAACGGCAAACCTTTATATGTAATCTCATACATTACCAATTAAATTACGAACCTACACACAGAGATAGATAGGTAACATTGTAATTAATATTACAAAAGCATTGTTCACAGTGAAACTTGAATCAAACTTATACAGAAATAAAAGAGTACTTTGTTAAAAGTGCATTACTATTACAACTCTCGCAAGAGCATTTTCAAATTGAAACCAACAAAACAGTTTTAGAGTAGACGTTAAATTAAATAAAAGAAAGACACGATTGTTGCCAAAGCAAACAGATCCAAGAAGCATTAGCCTATATCTCCCATCATTACAATCCACCGGGAGGTTGGTTAATCAATGTTAAGGCGCTGCACCATTAGGTCAAGAATACGTCCTTGCCTTTGCTGCTCCTGCCTGATCTGTTGAACATCAGACCTTGTACCTTCAACCTCAGTCATCATCCTTGCACGCCACTCTTGGTCATCTTGAACCTGCCTTTGTTGCCATAGTCTCATCTCTTGAAAATCGGACCTTGTCGCTTGAACCTCAGCCTCTATCCTTGTACGCCATTCCTGGTCATCTTGAACCACCGGGTGTGGTTGATGTTCCACTTGGTCAGCAGCCGGTGCGTCGTCTTCAAGATGCTGCGCTTCTGCAACTTCTGGATCTAAATCTGAATAAATCCAATTTGCTGGATTGGATGTGTCAGTCCTCTCTGGATTTGGCAATACAAACGCATCTTGGTTATCAACCCTCAATTGAAATTGTTCTCTCCTCCCGCCACTTACATCCTTAATCATTTTCATCTGAATTAACGTATCAATCTCAATTCCCTTGTAATCCTTCATTGGAGGTTGGTCAGAATAATATTTTATTCCTAACTTCCTTACAATGTAATCGATTGGCCCCCCGACCACAATAAAACCAGCCTCCTGTGTTGCAACATATGCCATATGGCTTAAAAGATAGTATCCCGTGTCTACCTGACACTTGTTAACCATAGCCCATAACATGAAAAGTTCATCGGTCCTAACCGTACCCGTTTCCTTCCGACCAAATAAGCTGCAAGCCATAACCCTGTGAATGTAGCGGAAAACAGGGTTGTGGATTGAACTAGCTTTAGCAGATCTAGCCACAAATTTTGTCCTCCCGGATATTTGATGCCAAAATTCATCAGAGTCATAATTATCAGGCTTACGAGAATCTTGGATGAATCCCGTGGCAGGGAAACCCATCCGTTCGTTAAACTCAGGTAGGGACATGCTAAACTCTCTGTTATTCAAGCTAAATGACACAGTGCGCTGTGGTTCATCGATATTCAATTTATCTTTGGTAAAACACAGCGTACTAAGGAATTCTAGGGTAGTGTGTATATATGTGGAGTGCATATGCCCTAAAAATCTCTCCAATCCTATGTTATTGACCAGAAGTCTAACATTTTCTATCATACCTAATGTATTTAACGTGGTTTTATCGGGATACCTGCTGAATGCAATTCCTCTTGCAGCGAGTTTGTTGTACCTCTCCCTTTCCTCCGATTTCTTGAGGATAATCCCAAGCTCATTAGCCTTACCCTTTTTCTTCCTGCCATCCGAAGAGCCAGCATCATCAACAACTTTTTTCCTCTTTGAATCAGATGAAGCGTCATCAACACCTTCTTTTCTCTTGCTTGCCATTTTTTAAATTCTCAAAAGGGTACAAAATATGGGTTTTGAAGATTGTTGGGTTTTGACCTTAAATTTTGGTTGTGGAAAGATGAATTTATGTTGGGTTTAGTGTTTGGGGATGAGGATTTGTGTTTGAGTCTTGTTTAATCTTCAATTTCGTTGGTTTTGAGTTAGGTTTTTTGACCACACGAATTTGGGAATTTATATGATGATTGGATGAGTTTTGATGAAGGTTTGGAAATGAATGTGGTAAACTTGGTGGTTGATGTTGTTTTTGTTAAGATTTATTGAAGTTTTGAGAAGTAAAAACTGAGATTGGGTTGAGAAATAAGTTGATTGATAGGTTAATGGAGGTTTAGGTTTTGAGAGAATTTGAAAGAGTGTTTGTTTGAATGAAGAGCGGTTTGGCTGGGAATAGATAAAGTAACATCGAGCACGACCGTGTTCATTAATGACACGGTCGTGTCATTATTGAATGATATTTAAAAAAATAAAAGTGTTGGATCTAGGAATCGAACCCAAACCCTCCACCTTGCAAGCACACATTCTTAACCAATAAGCCACATGGGGCGCATTCAATAAGTAATTAAGTTCACATGTATATATAACTTATTAGGCCGTTTTTATTTTATTTTTTTTCTTCTTTTATTCTAATAGTAAATGAGTAGTTTTTCGTCACAAAAACGAATTGACATTAACCTATAATATAATGTTTTGAAAAAATAAGCAGTGCACGATCGTGTTGCATATTAACACGGTCGTGCAAGGTTTCACCATAAATATCCATGTTAACACTCCCAACAACACCTTCAAGCAGGCATTGTCCTTCAATTGATATTAAAGTTAGAGAATTGTTGTTCCCACATTTGGCATTGTCCTTAAATTTGAAAAGTGAATAAGTAAGATAATTATTGTTCCATTGAAAACAAAATATATGTTATCACATTACATTGCATTAGACATTACATTACATTTTGAAATTTACATTTCAACTGCAACAATCATCTTACCACTAAATGGGGCAAATTCAAACTTGCCAAGCAGCAGGACTCCAGTATTCGATCAGGATCTTGAACAGTGGTATTCAAGTGTCAAAAGAATGAGGTGCATTCCTTGACACTTGAATACCAGCGTTCAAGATGCTGATCGAATATTGGGGTCCTGCTGATTAGCAAGTTTGAATTGCCCCATCCAGAGTAAGACAATTTTTGCAGTTGGAATGTGCATTTCAACCACAACAATTGTGTTACCTTTGAATGGGATAAATTCAAAAAACAACAGGACTCAAGCATTTCGCCAAGCACTTCATGTTTTCCCTTTGAAAAGAATAAATTTTTGTCAGGCTTGCTTTAGATGATGGTATTCAAGTGCCACCGAATTGAGGTTCAATCCTTGACACTTAATACCTTCATCTAAACCAGCATAACAAGAATTTAATATTTTCAAAGGAGAAACATGAGGCGCTTGCGAAATGCTCGAGTCCTGTTGTTCGACAAGTTTGAATTACCCCATTCAAAGGAAGACAATTGTTGTAGTTGGAATGCACCTTACCCTAACTAATGACGATTTTATGGCGGAATCAAAATTTTGATGATATCTTAAGTTGATCTAAGCAACTTCACCCGCATACCAAACGTGTTCCACCATCGTTGTGTCTCTGAGCTTCTCCCCCGTTGAATTGCGTATGAACGTTGATCCACCCGGCCATTGTTTTAAATCTACACAATCTTAAGTTGATCTAATCAAGCTTACATCTATAACCCTGATAACAATTTTCTTAGAACTAAACTAATCCAAAGATTTCAAAACGACTTGTCAAATGCACAACTGTTACCCTTACTTAAAAAATATTGGAGTCAAAGTACTTTGATGAACGTATTCAAAGTACTTGGATAACCGTTCAATCACTAATCAAACTATTGTTATCGACTAACTAACCTTACAAATCTAATCCTAATAAAAACTATAACCCTAATTATAATATTCTTCCACCTAAACTACTTCGAAGATTTCAAAACGAATAATCAAACTCAAAATTCTTGCCCTAACTGAAAGAATATTGGAGTCAAACTACCTGCATGAACGTTCAATGAGAAAACACGCTTGCAGATCTAACCCTAATCACAAGATTCTTTGATCTAAACTACTTCAAAGATGTTAGAATAACTAATCAAACTGAAATAATCTTGCAGCGAAAGTACTTGGAACGTTCAATGACTAATCAAACTCTTTATCGACTAATCAATATCTTTACTAACTAATCAAACTCTTTACCGACTAATCAAGCTTACAACTCTCAACCTAATAACAAGATTCTTCAACATAAACAACTTCCAAGATGTCATAACAACTAATCAAATTCACAACTCTTACTATAATTGAAAGATCTTGTAGACAAAGTACTTGGGTGAATGTTCAATGACTAATCAAATTTTTCACCGACTAATCAAATTAACAACTCTCAACCTAATGACATGATTCTTTGTCCTAAACTATTTCCAAGATGTCATAACGACTGATTAAACTATTTCCAAGATGTCATTTTAAACTATTTCCTCCAAGTAAACTAGTTACTAAGTTGACTAGTTTATGACGGGATACTTCGTCCAATCGACTTAGCTCCGGGAACTCGATATGAGAAATATCAAGTTTATATCTCCTTTTAGGTCTTAGAAGGTCATTTTGAACGGTCAGATTGATTGTACTTGTTGTTGTTCAGGTGATAGGCACGTCCTCCGAGTAAACTAGTTACTAAGTTGACTAGTTTATGACGGGATACTTCGTCCAATCGACTTAGCTCCGGGAACTCGATATGAGAAATTCAAGTTTATATCTCCTTTAAGGTCTTAAAAGGTCATTTTGAACGGTCGGATTGATTGTACTTGTTGCTGTTCAGGTGATAGGCACGTTTAGGTCCTCCGAGTAAACTAGTTACTAAGTTGACTAGTTTATGACGGGATAGTTCGTCCAATCGACTTAGCTCAAGGAACTCGATATGAGAAATTCAAGTTTATATCTCCTTTTAGGTCTTAGAAGGTCATTTTGAACGGTCAGATTGATTGTACTTGTTGCTGTTCAGGTGCTAGGCACGTTTAGTTCATCGGAGTTAACTAGTTACTAACTTGACTACTTTATGAGGGGATAGTTCGTCCGATCAAGCTTGTAACTCTAACCCTAATGACAAGATTCTTCGACCTAAACTACTTCTAAGATTTCAAAACGACTGATCAAACTCGCAACTCTTACCCTAACTTAAAGAATATTGGAGTCAAAGTACGTTCATGAACGGCCAACGACTAATCAAAGACTTTATCGATTAATCAGGCTTACAAGTATCACCCTAATGACAAATCTAACCCTAATTCCAAGATTCTTTCACCTAAACTACTTCAAAGATTTCAAAACGACTGATCAAACTCACAACTCTAGCCTTAACTTCAAGAATCTTCGAGTCAGACTAATTGGATGAACGATCACTGACTAATCAAAGTCTTTATCGACTAACCAAGCCTTCAACTATAACCCTAATGACAAGTTTATTTTACCTAAACTAATTCAAAGATTTTAAAACGACTGATCAAACTCACAACTCTTACCCTAACTTAAAGAATATTGGAGTCATAAAAATACATTAATTGAACAAAGTAAAACTTGCTAATGAATAAATGTTTTGTGTGTTTTAATGTCCATTTACCTTGACCCATTCAACA
The DNA here is from genome assembly GCF_003473485.1 of Medicago truncatula. Taxonomy (NCBI): domain Eukaryota; kingdom Viridiplantae; phylum Streptophyta; class Magnoliopsida; order Fabales; family Fabaceae; genus Medicago; species Medicago truncatula. The sequence continues at coordinate 2,112,154 of NC_053047.1, read as the reverse complement.
ATAATGTACACACTCTGGTCACCAAAATAACCTAAACTTGACATTTTATATTTATTAATTAATTAATCTATGTAAACGAGGATTATCTAAAATGGTCATTTTCATTTAATTATGTAAGTCTAATTAAAAAAATAAAACAAAATCCAATTATTAACTAAATTTTCTCAGTTTACAACAAAAACTTTTACTAAATTTTTATTCTTTTTTTATTTAATGTATATTTGATTTCTAAATATGATTTATTGTATATTTAATTTATATTATGAATTAAGAAAAATTGTAGAATTTTCTAATACCATTAATCCCAATACAAATCGACACACGGTCGTGCACTACATCGACACGGTCGTGCTCGACCCTTGTTCTATTTGACCCGGTCGTGCTTAATATTGGCGCGGTCGTGCCTGCGTTATGCACCTGATCCTGCTAAGCCCAATAGAATAATTGCCAAAAAAACCATTTAAATAATCAAATTTAATCCACGCGTGGGACCCGCCTGCACAAAAACAACTTGATGGCAGCAGGTCACCTTTCCCACTTTTCCAACAAATCCTGACCATTCGAATAAAATAATAATAAATCAATGGTCCAGATTTGCTTTCAGGTTGAAAATGCACAATTGGTGCACAAATTGTATATTTGTCCATACCAAACGGTACCATGGTTCCATATATTAATTAGAAAAATTAAGACACAAAGTTACAATAATGCAAATGCTTGAGGATAAAACAATATTAGAGTGCCACATGTCTAATTATCATGGGTGGTGGCTCTGTCCGTTTACTATTTTAGGTGTTGGGTAATGGTTAACTCTTTTTTGATTTGTTGTTGTTTGGTGGCGATCACTGTACTTTTGTTGTAGACAATTTGTATTTTGGTGTTTCTTCCTTAGCACACCTTGTGCTAGGAAGACCTTGTTGATGTGGTAATATATTTCATTTTAGCCTATTTTTTAAAAAAAAGAGTGCCACATGTCGTGACTTGAATGAAATCCTAAAACATTGAAATGTGGTGACACATGTCAAGAAAAGAAGAGAAGAAAATTATTTCCATTAAGGGACATGAAACAGGTCCTAAATTTATATAATATAGATATAGATTAAAATGAATGAAACGAAAGGCAATATATTTTTGATAGTTTCTTATTCCATTCAGTACGATAATTTGAATCATAAAATCTGAACGGTATAAAAACACGTTAAAAATACACTCCAACATCCTACAACATTTTTGGATTTTATAGTCTCAATCAGATGTGAAGGATGAGGTAGAATCTTCGTATTTTCTTTATACAATTATTTTGCAAGTTTGGATGTGGGCTATTTTGAACGGGTGTTTGAAATTATGTAGAAACTAAAGTAAAGGGAGCTTCTTTTCACACCTCCCTCAGTGGTACAACATTCCTTTTTTTATTTTTATTTATTTTTATTTTTTTTTATATATGAGGAAAACTTTTGATTGTTTTTTTTGTCAAAAAAGTAAAAAAATCATGGGAAGTTTATTTTCAATCGTTGTTTTAGACACATTATTAGATTTTAGAGTGGTCATGTAAACATCTAAATTTGGTAGGAAAGTACTCTAAAACTTATCCTAAGGAATTTGTCTAACATACATAAGGAAAATGATCTTACTTCATGGACAAATGTTTTTTCCAAAATTGAATTAAAAAATCATATCATATTTCATTTAATTTAATTGTAAGATTTATTGATCCAAAGGTAGAAACTAGCTTCTACATGATGCAAGATTTGTCTCTTGTGCACCATAGAATTGGCTTATTTCACATACTTGAAAAAAGTTTATCAAAACACAAAAGATGGTTGACGGTGACTTAATTAGTGTTGCAAACAAGGAAAAACAAACATGAACTTAATTTTGAGACACAATTATTTTGTTTTCACTTGTTATTGAAAACCAATACCGATGAAATTATTGTCTCAGATGTTACAACAACAAAAACCATGAACTCTAAATCTGAGGGCCAAAGTTGATGACAACCTCCAAAAGGCTCAATGACAACATAATTACTAGAAGTAAAAGCTAAGAGACTCTAAATGAAGATGGAAGAAAATATTTCTACTTTGTTGGGTTTGAAACTTTCTCAATTATGCGGATTGGTAAATCGAATATCCTCCATACTAGTTTTCAGCTTGAATACGTGAACTCCACTTTCTATAAACAATTCTTCCTCTCTGCCGCCCTCACACTTAAACGTAATCTCTGCATGGATCCATTCATCTATTAAATCTGTTTTCTCCAGGTCAGATTCGAGTTCCATCACTTGCTGTCGCAGATCATATAGATATGTATGATCTGGTTGTATCACGAGATTGAGATCGACACTGTTGATGTCAAACTCAATACCATCGGTATAGGTTCTCAGATGGGCTGTTAATGAAAGAAAATCACTGTTGGGATGCCTGTTATCCGTTGATAGACTAGCAACGAAGAGAGCTATGGAAGGGAACCTGCCACGAAACCAAAAAGAAATTGATGGTCCCTCGCTTTGGTGATCAAACCACTCTGGAACCCTAGCACTTCCTGCCAAACTAAACTCGGTGCCTCCATCTTCATGCAAATGCTGTTATTTGTAAAGAACTAACAAGTTTAGCAAGAAAAATCATTATGAAATATTAAAAATGAAGTCAAATAGATATAAAACAAAATACAAAACCTGACTAAGTAGCATGCTTCTACATGAGGAAGTCAGTGAATTGCATTGTAATGCAGACAAACGTTTTAAACTTGGCGGAATCCCTGTAATTTCTTGGAGATACTTGCAATCATTCAAACAAAGTCTTTGTAAAAAGTGACACTCTTTGAGGCATTTTGAAAGAACGGTGAGATTACTTCCCGATAGGTCTAAAACTTCCACATTGACAAACCTTCGAAGAAAATCATTTGATGGATTGCATTCTATGAGATGAAGAAATTGAACATTTGAATACACCGTGGAGCTCGGTATATCATTTTCACGAGCATTAATCCAAGACAAATTATGAGGCTTTCCACTTCCAAATATTTGTAAAGTATGGACCATGGAGAGATTTTGAAAGGAAAATGGAAATTGTTCTATGGAAGTACCAACCAATTCAATGTATGTTATATGTTTCATATCTCCTAATATTTCTGGAAAACTCTTGAGATTATTACAATGTGAAAGTTCAAGTTTTAGAAGAGATGTCAACTTTATGGGTGGAAAACTACTCAGCTTGCTGCAGCCAGTAACGTTCAAGATTTTGAGTTTATTCAAAAACCCAATCGAATTGTGAATTGTAATTAAATTCGAACAATCTCGAAATGACAGTATTTCCAAATTTAAGAGACCAGATATGTCAAGTATCTGTGTTAAAGATTGATTGTGGTCTAAATTTAACTCTCTCATGCACAAGAACTTCTGCAAAAAATAAAAAAGAGAGAGAGAAGAGAAAAAATGAGTAATCTTACAGTAGTGAGTTGGTACACAAGATGAGGAAAATGAAAACATTACACCTACTTTGGATGAGCTAGGAAACTCAAATGTTGTAAGGCTACTTTCACGTAACCTGCATATGGAAAGTTTCCTTGGAAAAAAATCAGATGGTAAATTCTCTGAAGGGTATTTAGGCCAATCCAGCACTCTCAAACCATTTGGAAGATGTTGACAACCTTTGGAAAAGGGGCAATTTCGGATGATAATTGTTCTAAGATTTTCCATCTTCTTCAATTCATCTCCTTTCCATTCTACCTCTTCTTCTTTAGACAATGAGAAATTCAGGTATAATATTTCAATTTTTCTTGTTCCCTATTAAAAAAAAACCATAACCAAGTAAACAAAAATATTACAAACTTAACACGTACATATAGGGAAATTTACATTAGCATTAGTAGCACTGATAATCAAAAAGACAAAATCAAGGTTGAAGATAAAAAGTTGAGTGTTTATATACACATATACATGCATTATTCTTACTCACCGAATTTGCATGTAAAACAGGAACTATATCTTCATGGGACCACAACCTACTACGTTTTCCAGGCTCTTTTGGTGATTCTTGTCGTACGATTTCTTTACCCATTTCCTCTATCAAGTCATGTAATGTCACACAACCCCCAATAATCTTTATGAGTGATTTTTCAACCAACACTCCAATATGATTTTTGATGCAATAAGTATAATGAGCATCAAGTATATCTTGGAACTCTTCCAGTCTACATCCTTTGAAAAAACAAGCAATGTCGAGAAAGAGACTCTTATCTTCCTCCTGCAAAGCATCAAAGCTGACTTTAAGTATCTGTTGGATGTTTTTAGGAACAGTCCTTTCATATCGAGCCAATGTAGAACTCCATTCGTCTTTAGACTTTCCAGACAAGTCAGAACCCACTACTTCTAAAGCTAATGGAAGGCCAGAGGAATATCTTGATGCATGTTCTAAAATGCCCTCATAACTGGAACCAATTTTGTTACTTTTACAAACCTTCCACCTCAACAAGTCAAGTGCATCTTTCTCATTTAACCCATTCACTTCATATGTTTTTTCAACCCCATAACTTGCTAACAAATGTTTATCTCGGGTGGTAACGATCACCTTGCTACCACCGCAAAACCAATTAAGATCTCCAGCCAAAGCCTTCAGCTGGTCTGGTTGGTCAACATCATCAAGAATCAACAAAACCTTCTTCTGTTGTAGTCTTTCCTTTATGAATTGAATTCCCTCACTGACATGTCCTAGCTTATCGTTTAGCCCAACTGTTTGGAAGAGGAGTTGCTCCTGGAGATGTACTAAGCCATATTTAGTCGAACAAATTTCTCTCACGTCATGTAGGAAACACACCTTGTCAAATTGATCATAAATCCGATTATAAATCTCTTTTGCAAGTGTTGTTTTGCCTATTCCGCCAATCCCATGGATCCCAATCATCTGGGCACCATCATGGCATCCAACGTCCATAAGTGACTTTACTTTTAGTACTTGAGATTCCAGGCCAACAGGGAACTCTGTAACATGTAGAGGTACACGATCGATCCTGCGGGAGACCTCTTTAACTATGCCTTGAATAAAATTGGATTCATATTCAGTCCTATCCAATACAATCAGATAAGTATTAGTCATTGCATCACAATTTGATAATCATATTATCGTTATCATTATTGATGTTACTACAATTCAAATAATTTCCTGTTTCAAGATTAAACGATGAGACAATGGATAATATAAGAAACAAAGAATGAAGTGGTGTACCCAGCAAGATCGAAGTGGTAGCCGGAAAGATCAGCTGCTTGTTTAAGAGCTTTCTTCCATTCCCGCAGCCTTTTCATATTCTTTTGGAACTTCTCTTGATGCTTTGCCAGTTCTTCACCGATGCTCCCAGTCTGATTTCGTACATGATTAGGATCTATGTTACAGAAAACTGGCAGAACCGGGCGTCCCTTTGACTTGGAGCAACGAATGATATGGACAAGTTCGTCCAAACAAAATGAAGAAGAAGCATAGTCCTTTGAGAAAACAGGGATGAAAATTCTGGATTCTTCAATGGCTTTCACAAGCGATGGTGTTATTTCACCCCCTCGTTGAAGCTCTTCGTCATCCATGAAAGTGTGGACTCCACTTTTACGTAGAGCATCGTAAAGATTGCCGGTAAAACCATCGCGAATGTCAGGTCGTCTGTAAATTTTTAGAGAACAAAAAACGAAAGTTGAGATTTATATAAAATCAAAAACTTACTGAACCCGTATGATGATCGTTATTATCCCTAAGATTCAATTAATTCTAAAATCTTTTCCCATTCAAGTTATAAGATTAAATGATGAGACAATGGATAATATAAGAAACAAAGAATGAAGTGGAGTACCCCGCAAGATTGAAGTGGTGGCCGGAAAGCTCAGCTGCTTCTTTAAGAGCCATCTTCCATTCCTGCAGCCTTTCCATATTCTTTTGGAACTTCTCTTGATGCTTCGCAAGTTCTTCACCGATGCTCCCAGTCTGCTTTCGTACATGAGTAGGAGCAATATCATAGAAAACTGGTAGAACCAGGCGTCCCTTTGACTTGGAGTAACGAATGATGTGGACAAGTTCGTCCAAACAAAATGAAGAAGAAGCATAGTTCTTTGAGAAAACAGGGATGAAAATTCTGGACTCTTCAATGGCTTTCATAAGTGATGCTGTTATTTCACCCCCTCGTTGAAGCTCCTCGTCATCCTTGAAAGTGTGGACTCCACTTTTACATAGAGCATCGTAAAGATTGCCGGTAAAACCATGGCGAGTGTCAGCTCCTCTGAAACTTAGGAACACGTTATAGGTGAATTTGGAGGAGGATGAAGAAGAGGAGGAAGATGATTGTGGCATAGCCATGAGAATAGAGGTATGAGAAATGAGATATGAGAATTGATATGGTATATATATTATATGGTTGAAGTAGGAGAAGAAGTATAGTCTTTGGATCTACCAAAAAAAAAAAAAAAGAAGTATAGTCTTTGGAAAATTTATGTCATTGCAACTACTACAATTGCAAAGTCAACCAACCAAGTGTGTCTACTTCTAATATACTCCTAGTATACGGAGAGTTTTACTCAAAAGACTAGTTCAATGTGAGAAAATATCATGGCTTAAATATCACATCAAACACTTTTATATACTCGATATGGGATTTATAACATTATCACGCCCTTTATGAGCCGATGTCCACTATTAGCTGACGTCCATGACCTTTGATGGCTTCACTCACTTATTAGTATTCGGTGGAACACCTTAATCCAACCTATGGGTGATCCTTTCTGTGGTCTAACTCTCAACGAGAGCACCAATTGTTCGGATTTAAATTCATGAAGAGAGCTCAACCCAAACACTTTTATCTACTCGACGTGGGACTCAAAAATTGAGCCATAAAATGTAAGTCGTGGAAAATAAAATTGTATATGTATAAATACCACTATTAAAATTTTAAAATAGTTCTAATGATAAGACTTGTGAAAAGAATCCAGTTCTCTTCTAAGAATATTCTCAAACTATTTAACTATGAATGTGCATGTTAAGAATAGTCTCGATAATTTAGGTCAACTCAAATATTTTGAATTATGCTATTTATCCAACAAAAATTACTCGCACCCCACTAAACTTTCTAAAATACTCATGTGTGAGTTAACTCACACAAGTGTAAAAAAACGTGACTTAATTTTAACACATACGTGAGTTAACTCACGCAGAGATATTTTGGAAAGTTCAGTTGAGTGTAAGTGATTTTTGTTAGGTAAAGAGCAGAATTCAAATATTTTTTAATGGGAGGAAGAAAGAATACTATTTGAGACAATTCGTTTGCCCATATTTTGTTTGGGACAAGGCAAGTTGGTTGCAACTCGAAATTACTGTGTCTGAAGGAGTCTTTGGGTTGGACTCAGTCTTGGTCACTCCTAAAATGAATACTTTAAACAATACTTTCAATAATTGAATTTTTTTAAGAAAAAGAGAAATGTCGTAGCATTGAGGGAGATGTGAAAACAACCTTCGTTTTCTTTAGTTTCTAGCTTTCACACAATTTCAAACACCACTAGACTAAAATGGCCCACATCCAAACATCTTATTAAAGACAAAATAATTGTATCAATGATAATGTGTTATTTGAACAATCTATGTATAATTTCTTATGAAACAACTATAAATTTACGTAAAAAAGTAGATATTGATAAAAAATAATGCACTAAAGAAATAAAGTAAAAACATAATATGAGAAATAAAATTATCATAAAATAATCGTGTAAATATCATTTTTTATAAAAAAATATCTTGTCTTTCATTTTAATATTATTTATTTCTATGTCCAAGATTGTCTCAAACCATTCATCTATGTCGCTCCTAAGTACTTGCTATTAAAAAAAGTAGACACGCTTGGTTGACTATACTTCTTACCTATTACTCCCCTTCCTAGCAATTGCACTTGCAATGACATCAATTTTCCAAAGACTATACTTCTTTTTTTAGGAAAAAAAAATATTGAGTAAACCATCAAATTGATCTATGTCTTTTGTAATTGATTCTCAAATTAGTCTCAGACTCTTAATATTTTAAAATAGTTCATATTTTTGTTAAAAAATTTTCAATGAAGTCATTCGTCATGTGAAAAAACACAGAAACATATGTTTTTTCTAATAACTTTAGGCTTAAATGTGTCATTGGTCCCTGCAATTTCATCATATTTTGGGATTGATCCCTGCACTTTTTTTTGTTTGGTTTTAGTCCCTGCACTTTGTAAAAATATTGACATTGGTCCCTTTGTTAACTTTCTGTTAAAAAAAAGAAGCAAAACTAACGGAATGTCACATGGCCCAATCATTTTATGCAAGTGGTGTAACACTCCTATTTTTATTAAAGCAATTAAACATGCGAATAATACATTTATTCAAGAAATAGAGGCTACGCCACATTCAAAATTCAAAAAAACCAAATAACATGTATATAAACCTCAAGAAAAGATGAATATTTGTGATGACTAGCTACTCTATTTATAGGTAACATTCGACTTAAAATCTAAGCAATTACATAACTAGAATGTTCCACAAGCAAAGGGTTTTGTCGTAAAACCAAATAGAGTAGCTTAGAATATAAGCAAAAGCAGCAAAAGTTGTCCTGGGAGGTGGCACGGCCGTGCCAACCTTAGCACAGGCCGTGCCAAGTTTCTGACTTGAGGGAGATATATTTTTATCTCTGAATCTTCGTATTTTCGTACCGAATCAGCTCCAAAACCCCTTTCTTTTGCTCCAAGACTCAATCCATCAAATATTCATTCCTGAAATATAATAAAATGCAATTGAAGTAAAATAGCTCAAAAAGGAAATAATATTAAAAAATAATAAACTAAAATCTAATTAAAACGAAAGGGTTAATGGTGCTTTACCCCTGTAATATAGGTTATTTTTTGTTTTCCCCCTGTAAAATATTTTTTTTGATTTACCCCCTGTAATTTTTTTTTTTTTTTGGAATACCCCCTAATAGGTCATAAAAAAACGACTTTATTTTTTTTTTTGCAGAATTTTTTCGTTTTTATATGACCTATGGGGTATTCCAAAAAAAAAAAAATTTTACAGGGGGTAAATCAAAAAAAATATTTTACATGGGGAAAACAAAAAATGACCTATATTACAGGGGGTAAAACACCATTAACCCAAAACGAAACTAGATATTAAACTAAAATATCTAATTATTGATTGACTCATCAAACTCCCCCACACTTGAATCTTTGCTTGTCCTCAAGCAAAAGGCATAAACATGGTAGCACAAAACAATATTATCATATGACAATTTAATTAAAACACATGTCTCCTCAAGGGCTTAAATTTCGAGCGCACATTAATCACAAACTTAAGCATTTCTCGTAATCCTTATTCAACTCAACAACCAAGTTTCAAGTGAGTGTGTGTAGTCCAACCCTTTTCTTGCTCCTGTATAAGATAGATATTATGAGGAAACATATTCTAATCCTAGTGCTAAACCAACCAAAAAAAATTCTTTCTTCATTTCATATAAGAGAGATGGGAGTATTTGTGATTCTTTGATCTTTGTCATTTACACATTTCAACATACTAGGCCCCTAGGAATCGGAGAGTTAACACCAAAAAAAATAGCACAGAAATTTATTTACCTGAACGACAAATTCTCTAAGAAAGAGGATTGATTTGCAACGGAAAAACAAAGATAAAAAGCTTCCATTATTAATCAATAAGGTTCATAAGAGCATAAGAATGTGATCAAATCCTGATTTATTACAACATATAAGACTCAGTTTTATTATGCAACAAACATACTTCAAGGAAAGTCATAACCTCCCAAACCATACAGCTTAATGTTTCCAGCATCATTCATGAAATTAGCAAGTTTTGAAGTGTATGAAGATCCCTTAACAACTTTATAATTATTCCACCAACTCATATAGCTACTTTGCCTCAAGAAAATCTCAGGAGACACAACATAATCCTTAAGCAAACCATAAACATAGTTTTCAAATTCAACCAATTTATTCAATACCTCTTCTTTGTATTTCACAACCTTCAACTCTTTGCATGCAAGTATAGCCTCTTCAACATGTGCCCAAAAGCAAGAATCTATAGTCAAAATCACTTCCACATTCTTCCTATTTATACGATTTGATTCAATTTTAGCTTTTGTCTGGCCTTCCTCTAACCATTCCTCCAAAGCTTTGAAGTGTTTGGATCTTTGTTTATTGATATAATCTTTACCACCGTCTCTATAGTATTGAGCAATAGCTAGTGGTTCAACCATTCTTCTATATGTAGTTCCACCGAAGAGCCAGCGAGTACGAAATGCAGCGCCTTCTCTTTGAGGCTTCAGATCAGCTTCTTCAACCATCTTTTCCCAAAAAAATATGATGCTTTTTAAATACCAATCAACTTCATAATCAGCTGATACGTTCTTGTTTTTGTAGCTGTCATAGTACCCTATGTCAAGATTTTTTGTTTTCTTTCTGTACCATTCAAGTTGCGCCATATGTCGCCTCATTTCATTCAGTTTCTTGGATGGATCAAATGATGTCTTCTTTTGAAAGATTAAAAATTGTTCTAGTCTTTTTATCTTTGTTTCTAGAGCATTGACATCAATGTCAAGCTCTTGCTGCATCCAAAGTAAATTTTAGAAATGAGGTCAAGAAGCATTCATAATCTTATTAGGACTTAAGCAACGAATCGTAAACCAATTTAAATTCTGCTTGGATTAATTTATTTTAACTTATTTACTGACATAAAAACTTGACATGTTCCTAAGCTATTTTTCACTTGTTTTCATAAGCTCTCCAGGATAGTTTATGAAGACATCTCATAACTTACACGAAAACAGTTTGACATTCTTACTTTTACCTCTTGTTATAGAAATAACTCACAGGGTCTTAATTAACAAGCTCCAATAAACTACGAAAAGTTGATCTAAAAGATAAAAGATATTCACATACCAGAATGTTTGGTGTCAATCCTAGTGCTTGCAACTGCAAACTGATACCAATCACAAGTTTATCTGAATGAGTCCTGTCTCCAGCCGGCGTAGAAACATCCTTAAAAAATGCTCTACGTCTGAGATTTTCGACTATACTTCCGTACTCATCTAATTTGAATCCTTGATTTTGACCATGCATTTTGCTTAATGTCACTATTATTTCCAAATTTGATTCGGGATTCTCAAAACAAGTAGAACCTGAATCAGAACAAAAGAGAAATGTTCCAAAAGGCATGTAGTTTGTGATGAATAGCCTCGGATGTGGATCATTGCAAAAAACAACATTAATAAAGCAAGAATTCCAATTCGAACTACGTGATATGGCTCGTTGCAACTTCCTGTCACCAACAAGAGGTGAACCAAATGTGATGCATAGTGGTCGATTCTTTGTTGAACCAATGTTGTCTAATAGTGATATTGTGAAGAGTGAAGCTATTGATCCTCCGAGGCCTTTTCCAGTAACAATTAATGGAGTTCCTGGATATGCACCTAAAATCTGCATTAAGATTGTTGCATAAGGATTCAGGTATGAAGAACAATATATGCCTAGAAGCTAGGAATGTGCATAAGATGTCCATTATTGTTACAAGATGACTGTGTTTGGATAAACAACATAATCAAACACTTTTAACAATAAAAGATAAAATAGAGATTATGGAAATAAGCTGAAAACAACTTATGGACATATCATAAGGTGCTTCCACATAAGCTCTCTCAAACAGTCTTACAAGGGCTTATGTCACCGGTAAATAAGCTTACACAAGTTAGTCTCTACAGAATTCAAAGTATGCCCTTTTCATATTTTTATGTTAAACACTGTTTTAAGGCATAAATATGCAAATTCCGAATCACTTGTTTCTCGAAAAGGAACTAGATTTGAAAAATGAAAACAGCAACACACAAATATCATCATTATTTCTCTAAAAAAAAATAATATCATCATTATTACTCCTATGCACAACAAATGAAATGGATCCGTTGCAGTTGGGATATCCTTGCATTCACACAGTTAGGGTATTGGTGACCATTGGATTAATATCAGACAAACCATTAAACGACTACATAGAATCTAAATCCAGGGGCGGAGCCAGAAATTAAACAATGGGGGGACCAAGTTTAAAATGTATACTCTGGTTAAACAACAAAAGTTCAAATGTACTGCATATTGAGAAATTTAAGCTACATTTGAAGTTAATATTGGAAGAAGATAGAAAAATTAGATTTACTTCTTACTTGATTTATTTTATGAAAGTTACTCTTGTAACCTTGCGCAACTAGTAAAGTTGTTGTTATGTGACTGAAAGGTCACGGGTTCAAGTCCTGGAAACAACCTCTTGTGTAAAATACAGGATAAGGTTGCGTACAATACACCAATAATGGTGGGACCCCTTCCCGGACCCTATATATTCGGGAGCTTTAGTGCACCGGGTTGCCCTTTTTTACTCTTGTCACTTTCAAAATTTCTCATTTTCGCAACTATCGTTGGTCGAGCGACTTTAACTTTCGTTCGCCTCTCCGGCATATTGAAATATCGTTCGACACTTTTCAGATAGGTTAATTACTTTTTAAATCGATTTAATTGATTTTAAAAGTTTCTTGAATGATAGTTAACTATGTCGAAAGTATTTTGGTATTTTCGGATAGCTGGGAGAAAAAATGAAAGTGAAAAGAGTAACTTTTTATATTTTATTCTATTGTTGCTTTTATACTTGACATAGTTAAATGACTCTTTTTTAGTTATAAAGGACAAAGGCTTAATGTTCATATAATATAAGACTTAAGACTTCAAATGAAAGTGCTAATGATGGAGAACCACATTGACATTTATAGTTAAATAGCAATATATTAGTAGTATAAAATTATTTATAAGAAAATTGGGGGACCATGGCCTCCCTTGGCCACCCCAGTCCCTCCGCCCTTGTCTAAATCGCTTTAGTATGTGCTTTCGGACCAAAGATAAAAGGACCACCGACATACTGAATGTCTGAATTGAGGGTATCCCAACTACATATAATCAGAGCTGATTATGATGGTGTGCAAGAAGACTAACAACACATGACCTCGATATTTTGAGGTCCAAATTTTGAGTTTTTGGTGCTTCATTTGGTAAATATATAATATCTTCAATTAATTTCTAGGGTCCAACAACACTTTCCTTTTATTATGGTCAACTTTTTAAAATTAGAACATGACCTCTCGAGTGTTAAGATCGAGTTAAAATCTTCTTCATTTAATCTCTTTTCCATTTCTTCTATTTGAAGAGACAAAGACACAATTTTTTTTAAAAATAATTAATGATAGTGAGACTCATTTAATGATAGAATCAAAGTGACACAATTCGTAATTCGATTTGGTATGTGACATGGGTTCAGGTACGCGGTTCACAACTTTCAAAAAATCAGGTATGTAAGGGGTATACATAATTGGTACGTTCAAATATAATAATTGGTACGCTAGGAGTAAAAAATAGTAGCCCAGGTGAGAAAAGAGAAATGATATTTGTACAACCATTTTTGTACAACTTTATCTCTCATACTCGCATTATCTTCTTATTCTCTCTCTTCCTTTTTCTCTCTCCATTGTTTTTGACCAATGAAAAGAGAGCACATCAAGGTTGTCACAAAAGTTGTAGCAAAAAAATTGTTTAAATATCTTTACTCATGGGAAAAGAGATTAGCTAACAGAGATATAGCAAGTGTTGTTTGTCAAATATATATACATGCTAGTCCCACATGGAAAATTGAGCTTACTCTAGGGAAACTTCAATATAAATATGCCTTGTACTACTATCCTTTGATGTGCATTGGGATAACATTGAATTGGTGGGACCAGTGAGACCTTGCTTTTCCAAGGTGAGGACCATGCACCTAGAGCTGTAAAGCCAAGCCGGCCCATTAGCCCATATTTTGGGCCGAGCCAAAAAGAATGGTCCAAAATGCACTTGGTTTTTTTGGCCCAAGCCCATTTGTCCCACATAAAAATGGGGTCGGGCTGGCCCATTATCAATATTTTTATTTGATTATTTTTTGGTAAAAACACTATTTTTTGAAAAAATTATCAACTAATTTAAAATTTATGCTTAATAGCAGTTTTGGCCCCCTGAGTATCAGGAAGTTGCGATTTTGACACCCTAACAAAATAAAATACAATCCAGCCCCCTAAGTACTGTCCCTTTTGCAGTTTTGTGCCCATGCCAATTTTGACCAAGACAATGCTAACGTGGACGCCATGCGTGTAAAAAAATAATTTTTTTTAATAATTAAAAAAAATTACACACGTCGTCCAGATCAACATTGACTTGGTCAAAATTAGTCCGGGGGCACAATTGCAAAAGGGACAGTACTTAGGGGGCTGAACTGTATTTTACTTTATTAGGGGCCAAAATCGCAACTTTATGATACTTAGAGGATCAAAACTGCTATTAAGCCTAAAATTTATTAATAAAAAATAGTTAAATAACTAAACTTAATAAAAATGAATGAATTTACCTCAAAGTCTTAAAATTCTAAAGTTTATAAATTATAAATTCAATTCAATCAAAGGAAGTTTTATTAATATTCAATGTTAATGTAAAAATTATTTACATTTTTATGACCATCCAATCTTATTTTAGCAAAAACATAATTGTGCAATTGTCAGAAGAATACCATGATAGTGCATTTTCATAGTGCATTTGTCAGCTCAAAGTAAGGCCTTAGCGTGTTCTCCATTCCTTTTTCCAAAAAGACAATGCATTCAGGTATTTCTCCCAACAACAAACGCACCATCCACTATGATAGCTTGAATTAAGAATATTGGAATCTAATGAAATTCATATGTAGAAGTTGTAGAAGAAACTTTATGATGAACTTGACTCATCAAACTCATTAACAAACAACAAATTAATAATGCTTTTCTCGTGGCTCAGGGAAATCACGTGTGGAGAGTGGTGTCGACATCCTAGCTTGCGACACGAATTTGGAAGAAGAAACATGCATATGTGACGAGAGTAGTGATATTTTAACAATCATTTGAGACAACTTATTTTCTTTCTCTTTTCATTGGTTAAAAACATTGGAGAGAGAAAAAGGAAGAGAGAGAATAAAAGGATAATGTAAGTATGAGAGAGAAAATTGTCACAAATTGATTGTACAAATATCATTTCTCATGTGACAATACATGACTGAGAATAAAATAGTAAATTAGGCTGCTTTTTCTTAGAGATGATGTGACATGAATATAAAAGTAATTAAAATTGTCGGTACAATGACGGTAAGGGGGGACCATGATCCAAATCAATCCTACTACCCAAACTAACACTTGTTCCCACCAGCTAAAATACTAGCGTAAGTTAACATGCGTAGGGGTATTTTGATAATTTCACTTGGAAACGAGCAAAACCTTTTTGATAAAGAGCAGGATTCAATTATAAATGATTGGGTCGGGGTGGCTCATTTATGTAGTTGGCCCACTCGTGCTGGGCTGGTCAGGCCAACCCATTTGACACTTCTACATGCACTCACTGTCAATTAGTTTAAATATTTATTTATTATTATCTTTTTAGCTATCAAGGCTGTGTTTTTGTTCATTAAACAATGGTTCGCTGGGTTCCTTGATTCATGCGAATTGTTGATGAATTCTGCCGAACCGGCCGTACGGGAGAACCAATTTGCGGTTCAGGGGTCCAGCGAATTTTGTGACTATGGTTAAGATAGTCCTCCATAGAATCTCACACACCAATCGCTAAATTTGCAAGAAACTAACAACTTTTTTTAATTCAGATCAAAATTCAATTAGAATCAGAAGCTCAAAAAAACAATCAAAAACAAAAAAGTGAAAATACCTTAGATTTCAGCTCATCAAGCTTCTGAATATTATCATAAAACAGTGAAAAAGCAGTGCTATTCAGAGAGAAAGAAGGGTTCTTCTTAGAGCATAAAAAGTCAAACTGATGAAAATTCTTCTTCTTATTAAGATCAGAAGATGAAATCAAATCACTTTGAAGATTGGAAGAATCTTTGGTAGCTTCAAAGGCTATAATAGTCAAATCAGGATTTTGTTCTTTGTAAACTTTCCAACACAATCCAACACCATCATTTGTAACTATGTCTTGATAATTAGATGAGATAACATTCCATGCTTTTTTAAGGATTTGATAGCTTGTCACAAATGATGCATGCTCAATTCCACTGCTAAATCTGCAACCATAATCCAAATACAAAAATTAACTAAAATAAATAAAATAATAGTGTTATGCAATATAAATCAGTAATAATGGTATAATATTCTATTGTATTATTACTTACAGTTTAGGTGGAAGTTGTGCCATGGTGCTAGGAAGTGAGTTATTGGAAATTTGGGATGGTATACTGGTTAATTGAAGACAATTAAGTATGGTATTTTTTTTCACTCAAAAGAAGAAGTATAGTCTTTGGGAAATTGATGTCAATGCAAGTGCAATTGCCAAGAAGGGTAGTAATAGGTAAGAAGTATAGTCAAACCAAGCGTGTACTTTTTTTAATACCAACAAGTACTTAGAACATAAAAATAAATAATATTAAAAATGAAGGCTTAATTGCACTTTTGGCCCCCTATGTTTCAAGAAGTAGCGATTTTGACTCCCTTACTAATTAAAATACAAAACAGTCCCTTATGTATTGGATCTTTGGCAGTTTTGGCCCCCTAAATCAATTTTGACTCGGTCAATGCTAACGTGGCACTTCAAAGCCGCCACGTGTGCATTGTTTTAATTAAAAATAAATAAAAAAACCACATATAAATAAATGGAAAAAAAAACAACAAATAATTAAAAAAAATAAAAAAGAAAGAAAAAAAAGGAAGGAAATCGTGTTCCAAAATCTGATTCTCCCTCTTTTTCCTCTCATCTCTCTAAAACACTGATTCTCTCTCCCAAAACCCTTTGTTCCAAAATCTTGAAGCACCACCATGGATTTGCTTCGATTGAATCTCTCTCGTATTTGAATTGTAACCAGAAACACAAGGAAGTAAAGTGGCATTCTAATTTTTCAAACAGAGGTAAACTAATTGTAGCATTCAGGAAGTTCTTATTGATAATACAAGGAGTTCTTATTCATGCATTCAAAGTAACATGTAGGAGTTATTGTGTCTCGGATGAGGAGTTTTAAAACATTTTTTAATTGATTCAAGAATTGATTCAAGAATAGATATTCATACTATTAAGGATTATTTAGATATTCTTGCATTATTCTTGCTGACACTGATAATATTGCATTTATAACTGCAAATTAACAAATAACTGAGCAGTTTATAATAAATATCTAGATATGAAACGATAGAGTAAGGGAGGAAAAAAAGAATTTATATGATAAATATATCAAGCTATTGGATTGTTAGGGAACAATGAAGGTGTAATTCTTATTCAAGTTATGTATAAGCAACATGCAACTAATATAGTTGTCTTGTTTTGTGCCCTTTATATATGTCAAAGTGCAAGTGACATGCTCCTTTTTCTTTTGATAAAAACGAAACTTTCGTTTTGTTCAATAGAACATTATTTCATTATCGTGCTTGCATTGAGCTACTCATCCTTTTTCAACTTTTTCCATGCTTCTGTCAATGGAGCAGGTTCTTGAATCAGTGTTTTAGAGAGATGAGAGGAAGAAGAGTTAGAATCAAATTTTGGAACACAATTTCCTTCCTTTTTTTTCTTTCTTTTTTATTTTTTTAATTATTTATTTTTTTCATTTATTTAATTCTTTAATTTATATGTGGCTTTTTTAATTTATTTTTAATTAAAACAATGCACATGTGGTGAAGTACCACGTCAGCTGTAACACTCCGTTTTCCCAACTTAAAAATTTCATAACAATTATACATAAACGAAATGTTATACTTCTTAAAAATCCGAAATTGCCGGTTTTCCAATGATTGTCAACATCTTCCAAATGGTTTAAGAGTGCTGGATTGGCCTAGATATCCTTCACAGAATTTACCATATGATTTTCTTCCATGTGAACTTTCCATATGCCGGTTACGTGAGAGTAGCCTTACAACAATTGAGTTTCATAGCTTATTCGGAGTAGGTGTAGTCATTTCATTTTCCTCATCTTATGTTCCAACTCACTACTTTAAGATTACTCACTTTTTTTCTTTTCTCTCTTTTTGTTGCAGAAGTTCGAGCATATGAGAGAGTTAAATTTAGACTACAGTCAATCTTTAACACAGATAGTTGACAAATCTGGTTCTGTTCTCTTAAATTTGGAAATACTTTCGATTCGAGATTGTTGGAATTTAATTACATTTCACGATTCTGAAAGGTTCTTGAATAAACTCAAAATCTTGAACGTTATTGGTTGCATCAAGCTTACAAGTTTTCCACCCATAAATTTGACATCTCTTCCAAAACTTGAACTTTCTGTTGAGATTTGGTTTCAAATTTGTGGTCTGGAAGAACAGAGAAATCGGGACATGAATTTGGCATCGTGACACGATTTCGTGATGCCGTGAGCTGGTTTGCAGGGTGCCAAATCGTGACACGATCTTGGGAAATCGTGACACGATTGTAAAACTTGCTCGTTAAGTTTCCAAGATAAGGACAGGTCGTACCTTGTGACGTACGTACCAATCGTGACACGATTTTATCAGTGGAAGGCTAGTATTTAAGTGTTCTTGTGCAGATTTGAAGGTGAGCTAGAAGAGAGAGAAACTTGGGAAATCAAAGGGAGCAACTCTAGGGTTTAGGGTCTTTGATTAGAGTTTCTCTTGGGTTGGGAAACATTGTAAACACCTTGGTGAGTGAAAATCATTGAGTGTCTTGTTCATTGGTGAGATTGGGAAAAATGGTAGAAATTAGGGTTGTTCTTTGTGAACTTGTCAAAGCTAATTTCTTGTAACCCTTTGTATCTCTTTGTAAGAACTCATTGATAGTGGATTGGAGAGTTCAATCTCTCCTCCAGAGTAGGTCAAGTTTGGACCGAACTGGGTGAACAATCTCTTGGTGTATTTGTTTATCTCTTCTCTCCCTTTTATCTTGTGCTTGTGTTTTATGTTTTTTTTCACTTTGATTCCTAGATTAGATCTAGGTGCTGTTATTGTTGATTATTGCTTGCACACACTTTGTTAGTGGTTACTACTTTCCTTTGCTCCACACATCATAGTTCGTATTGGTGTGACTTTGAGACCGGAATTCACAACACTTTCATATTGTAATAATCTCAAGAGTTTTCCAGAAATATTTGGAGATATGAAAGATATAACATACATTGAATTGGTTGGCACCTCCATAGAACAATTTCCATGTTCATTTCTAAATCTCGTGAGGGTCCATACTCTACGAATAGTTTGAAGTGGAATGCCTCATAAATTGTCCTGGATTAATGCTCATGAGAATGATAAACCAAGCTCCATGGTGTCTTCAAATGTTCAATTTCTTCATCTCATGCAATGCAATCCGTCAACGATTTTCTTCGAAGGTTTGTCAATGTGAAAGTTTTAGACCTATCGGGAAGTAATCTCACCATTCTTTCAGAATGGGTCAAAGAGTGTCACTTTTTACAAAGACTTTGTTTGAATGATTGCAAGTATCTCCAAGAAATTACAGGGATTCCGCCAAGTTTAAAATGCTTGTCTGCATTACACTGCAACTCATTGACTTCCTCATGTAGAAGCATGCTACTTACTCAGGTTTTGTATATAACTATCTGACTTCATATTTGATATTTCATAATGATTTTACTTGCTAAACTTGTGAGTTATTTACAAATAACAGGATGTGCATG
Organism: Medicago truncatula; assembly: GCF_003473485.1. Taxonomy (NCBI): domain Eukaryota; kingdom Viridiplantae; phylum Streptophyta; class Magnoliopsida; order Fabales; family Fabaceae; genus Medicago; species Medicago truncatula. The sequence goes on along the minus strand of NC_053047.1, from coordinate 2,092,443 downwards.
AAGATGGAGGCACCGAGTTTAGTTTGGCAGGAAGTGCTAGGATTCCAGAGTGGTTTGATCAACAAAGCAAGGGACCATCAATTTCTTTCTGGTTTCGTGACAGGTTCCCTTCCATAGCTCTCTTCGTTGCTAGTAAATCAATGGATAACAAGCATCTCAACAGTGATTTTCCTTCATTAACAGCCTATCTGAGAACCAATATCTATAAATATGATATTGAGTTTGACATCGACAGTATCAATCTCAATCTCGTGATACAACCAGATCATACATATCTATATGATCTACGACTGCAAGAGATGAAACTCGAATCTGTACTAGGCGAAGCACTTTTAATAGCTGAATGGATCCATGCAGAGATTACGTTTAAGTGTGAGGGTTGCATAGAGGAAGCATTGGTTATAGAAAGTGGAATTCACGTATTCAAGCTGAAAAGTAGTATGGAGGATATTCGATTCACCAATCCGTATGAATGAGAAAATTAGATGAAGACTCAATAGTTCTCTATCACAATTCCACCCGCATCTGTGGTGGGGTTGTTTTTGGTGTGTCGGGAGTGGCCTGTGTGCGGTGTTTTTCTTTTTGGTGTGACTTTTCACTGTTTTTGGTTTTGTCCCCCGAGTTCCTGTAGGGCACAGACTTGTATGTAGCTTTTCTCTTTGTATTCTGTTCTATTCCGGAGAGTGTTTTTTCCCGTTCAGGTTTGTATATATCTATTTACCTTTAGAAAAAACAATTCAACCTGCATCTGATAATGCATGGATATTTGTTGGGTGTTAACCCCTCCCATTTTCAGGGAAGAGGCTCTTGTAATTCAATGTTTGGTCATGTGGTAAGTATAATCTGGCCAAGAATTCTTCCACCTATATATTTGTGGACATGAAATTTTTCAGACAATTTTAATTTTTCTTTTCAAAATATTATAGGCCGTATAGAAAAAGGAACAAGAGATAAAGTGGGCTGAATCTCGTGTGAAAACATTCATATTTTGCATCCATATTGTTCCTATATGCTTATTTTCATGTGGAAACAAATGCACATTTACTTATGGATTACTGCAATTTCAATGATCCATTGTTAGGCAGTGATTTACTTCAAGTGGCCAGAATATAGCATATGTCAGTGCCTAACCATCAATATATATATATATAGCCGGAAGAAAATTATGAGCATGTTGCTTGCAAACACCCAAAATGTTTGAGAATATTGAGGTTCCAAATTGTATTTTTTTATTTTATTTTAATTTTTTAGGCTAATTTACAATTTATTGAAATTTTGAGTCCAATTTGTTACTATATCTTTTTGGTTCCTACTAGAAATGTTAGTGCAAATGCTTCGTAAGTTATGTTTAAATAGCACAGGAATAATCAAGTGATTAAACTCAAGTGGTTAATGAGTTTTTCTAATGATGAATTCTTCGGGAGAACTCAAATTTGATTCCTGGCTTGAACAATTTTTTGATTGAACTCCGAATTACTAGGTCCCTAGGAGTCGGAGAGTTAACACCAAAAAAATAGCACAGAAATTTATTTACCTGAACGACAAATTCTCTAAGAAAGAGGATTGATTTGCAATGGAAAAACAAAGATAAAAAGCTTCCATTATTAATCAATAAGGTTCATAAGAGCATAAGAATGTGATCAAATCCTGATTTATTACAACATATAAGACTCACTTTTATTATGCAGCAAACATACTTCAAGGAAAATCATAAGCTCCCAAACCATAAAGCTTAATCTTTCCAGCATCATTCATGAAATTAGCAAGTTTTGAAGTGTATGAAGATCCCTTAATAGCTTTATAATCCTTCCACCAACTCATATAGCTACTTTGCCTCAAGAAAATCTCAGGGGACACAGCATAATCCTTAAGCAAACCATAAACATAGTCTTCAAATTCAACCAATTTGTTCAATACCTCTTCTTTGTCTTTCACTTCTTTCAACTCTTTGCATGCAAGTATAGCCTCTTCAACATGTGCCCAAAAGCAAGAATCTATAGTCAAAATCACTTCCACTTTCTTCTTACTTGTACTGTTTAATTCATTTTTAGTTTTTGTCGAGTCTTCCTCTAACCATTCCTCCAAAGTTTTGAAGTGTTTGGATCTATGTTTATTGACATAATCTTTACCACCATCTCTATAGTACTGAGCAATAGCTAGTGGTTCAACCATTCTTCTATATGTAGTTCCACCGAAGAGCCAGCGATTACGAAATGCAGCGCCTTCTCTTTGAGGTTTCAGTTCAGCTTCTTCAACCATCTTTTCCCAATAATTTGTGAGTATTTTATGAAATACAACAACATCATGATCAAACTGTGCGTTCTTGTTTTTGTAGCTGTCATAGTACCCTATGTCAAGATTTTTTGTTTTCATTTTGTACCATTCAAGTTGCGCCATATGTCGCTTCATTTCATTCAATTTCTTGGATGGATCAAATGATGTCTTCTTTTGAATGAAGTCTTCTAGTTTTTTAATTTTTGTTTCCAATACATTGATATTAATATCATGCTCTTGCTGCATCCAAAGTCAAAATTTAGAAATGAGGTCAAGAAATATCTGAGTTTACCAATAGTAGTAGGATGATTACATGTACTCAGTTAGTTAACCACATTAGTTAGTATAACTGAGGTTTATAAATAAGACCCTACATCTACTCATTTCTCATCTTTTATTCAATCTATACTCATTCAATATGAATTTCTACGAGTATTCTTCTCATAAATACACATATGCTCTCTATCTTGCTTACAACTATGATCTTCATCCCTATGATTCCATGATTTTCAACATCTATTATTCAAGAAAAAGATAAAATATATTCACATACCAGCAATTGTGGTGTCAACCTTAGTGTCTGTTGCAACTGCAAACTGATACCAACTGCAAGTGAATCTGAATCGTTCCTGTCTCCGGCCAGCAGAAAAGAATCCTTGAAAATTGCTTTACGTCTGAGTTTTTCGACGATATTTCCATACTCAGCTGAATCAAATCCTTGATTTTGACCATGAACTTTGCTTAATGTAATGAGAATTTCCAAATTAGAATCAGGATTCTCAAAACAAGTAGAATCCGAATCAGAACAAAAGAGAAATGTTCCCAAAGGCATGTAGTTTGTGACGAATAGCCTTGGAAGAGGATCATTGCGAGAAACAACGTGAATAAAGCAAGAATTCCAATTAGAACTACGTGATATGGCTTGTTGCAATTTCTTGTCACCAACAAGAGGTGAACCAAATGTGATGCATAGTGGACGCTTCTTTGTTGAACCAATGTTGTCTAATAGTGATATTGTGAAGAGTGAAGCTATTGATCCTCCGAGGCCTCTTCCGGTAACAATCAATGGAGTTACTGGATCTGCACCTAAAATCTGCATTAAGATTGTTGCGTTAGAATTTAGATATGAAGAACAATATATGCCTAGAAGCTAGTAATATGCATATATATGAGTACAATATCTTTAAGAAAAAATTTAGTCAATATAATTATTACAAGATGACTGTGTTTGGATAAACAACTTAATTCAGCACTTTTAACAATAAAAGATAAAATAAAGTCAATTTTTACATATAAGATATAAGTTGTTTTCCTAAGCTGTCTTGGAAAGATTATGGAAATAAGTTGAAAACAACTTATGGACATGTCGTAAGGTGTTCCCATATAAGCTCTCTCCAGTTTATGTCATCAATAAATAAGCTTACACAAGTTAATCATTGGATTAAACACTATTTTAAGGCATATAAATATGCAAATTTCAATTCACTTGTTTCTCCAAAAGGAACCAGATTTGAAAAATGAAAACAGCAACATACAAATACCACCATTATTACTCATATGCATAACAAATGAAATGGATTCGTTGTAGTTGGGATACCCTTGCACTCACACAGTTAGTGTATTGGTAACCATTGGATTAAGATCAGACAAACCATTAAAGGACTACCTAGAATCTAAATCCCTTTAGTCTGTGCTTTCGGACCAAAGATGAAAGGACCACCGACGTACTGAGTGCGTGAATTGAGGGTATCCCGGCTACATAGAATCAGAGCCGGTTATGATGGTGTGCAAAAAGACCAACAACACAGAACCTCGATATTTTGAGGTCCAAATTTTGAGTTTTTGGTGCTTCATTATCTTCAAATAATTTCTAGGATCCTACAACACTTTCCTTTAATTAGGGGTCCAATTTTTAAAATTAGAACATGACCTCTAAAGTGTTAAGATTGCCCTCCATAGAATCTAACTCCCTTTACTCATCGCTTTTTGTGTCTTAAGAAATTTAATATTTTGATGATTAAGATTTAAGACTAATTGGAAAGTTAAACAACTCAATTTAAAAGAGTGTTATTAACCATGAATCCTTAACCATTGTACACATCAATCACTAAATTTGCAAGAAACTAACTATTTTTTTTTTTAATTCAGATCAAAATTCAATTAGAATCAGAAGCTCAAAAAAACAATCAAAAACAAAAAAGTGAAAATACCTTAGATTTCAGCTCATCAAGCTTCTGAATATTATCATAAAACAGTGAAAAAGCAGTGCTATTCAGAGAGAAAGAAGGGTTCTTCTTAGAGCATAAAAAGTCAAACTGATGAAAATTCTTCTTCTTATTAAGATCAGAAGATGAAATCAAATCACTTTGAAGATTGGAAGAATCTTTGGTAGCTTCAAAGGCTATAATAGTCAAATCAGGATTTTGTTCTTTGTAAACTTTCCAACACAATCCAACACCATCATTTGTAACTATGTCTTGATAATTAGATGAGATAACATTCCATGCTTTTTTAAGGATTTGATAGCTTGTCACAAATGATGCATGCTCAATTCCACTGCTAAATCTGCAATCATAATCCAAATACAAAATTAACTAAAATAAATAAAATAAAAGTGTTATGCAATATAAATCAGTACTAATGGTATAATATTCTATTCTATTATTACATACAGTTTAGGTGGAAGTTGTGCCATAGTGCTAGGAAGATTATGTTATGTGATGAACAATAATGGTATAGAATATTTTGTCCCTCAAAAAAAGAAGTATAGTCTTTGGAAAATTAATGTCATTGCAAGTGCAATTGCTAAGAAGGGTAGTAATAGGTAAGAACCAAGTATAGTCAACTAAGCGTGTATACTTTTTTTAATAGCAAGTACTAGGACATAGAAATAAATAATATTAAAATCAAAGACAAGATATTTTTTTTTTTTTTTTATGAGAAATGATATTTGCACGATTATTTTGTGATAATTTTCTTTCTCATACTTATATTATATTTTTATTTTATTTCTCTAATGCTTTGTTTTTTTGTTGTCAATATCTATTTTTCTTTGTAAATTTATGGTTGTTCCATAAGTTATCATACACATGATTGTTTAAATAACACATTAGATATATATACAATTATTTTGTCTTTAATAAGATGTTTAAATGTGGGCCATTTTAGTCTAGTGGTGTTTGAAATTGCGTGGAAACCAGAAACTAAAGAAAAGGAAGGTTGGTTTCACACCTCCCTCAATGCTACAACATTTCTTTTTTCTTAAAAAAATTTCATTATTGAAAATATTGTTTTAAGTATTCATTTTAGGAGTATGCAAGACTTAGTCCAACCCCAAAGACTCCTTCGGACACAATAGTGTCGACTTGCAACCAACTTGTCTTGTCCCACACAAAAATTTGAGCAAAAGAATTGTCTCAACTAGTAAATTATTTTTTTCCTTAAGTTGACCCGTAAATTATTGAGTTTAGAGATGGAGTAGGGTCTTCAAAATGGCCCGATCAATTTTAATTAGGACATTGTTAGGGTTGGTTATGACTCGTTCGGTCGTTTCAACTTATTTCATTACTGTTGGTCATCGTTTCGATACGATATTATTAGACTCTAGACTAATTCGGTTGTATATGTTTAAATTTTATATACAAAAACTCGAGTTTGAATTCTTTCTATTGGAAATTCTCTCAAATTTTTTTAAGTGAAATCTCAATCATTAAAATGGTTGAGAAGGCGAGAATTAAATTACAAAGAATTTTAAGTGTATTCTCAATCACCAATCATGAGAGAGGTGAGAATTAAATTACAAAGAAAAATGATTGTTGTATTTTAATGGTGGAGATTGAAAATGGAGAAAACTTATAATTTTCAATGGAGAGAATCTAAATCACAAATACTCTAGAATTGGGGGTGTAAATAGTCGAGCTAAGGTGAATAATTAAAACTTGAGTTTGACTTACGAAAAAATGAATAAATTGAGTTTGACTCATTTATTAATGCTTGGATTTGACTTTTTTTGTTGTTGTTGCAATTATTTATATTTTTCTTAAGTTAGAATCAATTTTTTTATTTGAAGGTGTAGAATCAATTTATTTTTGATGGCAAACGCTAACAAGTGTCACTGAGACATGACACTTGTTAAACAATTATAAAAGAAAATATGATTTTAAAAACCATGTATTGTACTTTTTAAAAGTGAAAAAAGTGTTCTTTTCAAAAAAAAAATTGTGTTTTGGGAACATTGATTAGAATAATCAATTTTCTAATAAGCTGAAAACAACTTAACCATATTTTGTTAATTTTTAAAAAATTATATAGATATTTTATGGAGAAAATGGAGACCATTCTTACAATTTTCAATCTTGAAGGATTATATTTACTTAAATCACACTCATCAATGAAAAGTTACAATACATCTATCTAGGTGAAAGTAGTTTCATTTATTATACATAGCTAAACTACAAGGATGGTGACAATTATGCAATTAAATTTATAAGTTCCTTAAACATATTGCACATTATAATCATAAGTATTGCTCACAAAATATGTGAGTTTTGAATTATATGAAGCTTCCTTGTACTGATTTCAATATGCATGTGCGTGTGCGTGTATACTCCATCCGTTTCAAAATATAAGCAAAATTCACTTTTTAGGTTCATTCATTTAATGATGTATGTGGTCCATATTATAAACTACATATACATCATTAAATGAATGAATCTAAATAGTGAATTTTACTTATATTTTGAAACGGAGGGAGTACATTTTAAGAATTAAGATAGATTAGTGATTTTTGGTGCGCGCGCACGCATAAAATCATCAATATTTCTATAAATTTGGTGGAGATCGTAAATCATATTGTATGTTCGATGGTAAATTTATTTTTTAGTTATGTCTACAATTATTTTTGAATGTGAAAGTGTATCATAGATGAATAGTTGTTTAATTACTTATATAATGATAAATAACTTTTTAAAATTGTAAATGAGAAAATCATTAGTATTTCCTCAACATAAAAATTACAGAGAATAATTATAACGAATATTTAAAAAGTTAAATAGTTCAATTTTTAATGCATTAATTACACATATTTTCATTAAAATTTACCATTTAAAACCCTTAAAAAATAATCTGAGGTAGTATTCGTTAGCATTACCTGTGTATGTATATATATAAGCACAAACACCCCATGCATTGTCATTGACCTCTGAACACTCTTACTCTCTCGCGTTTCTCTCGTTTTGTTTGATGGCTATGCCCGTTCCCGCCCAAACTTCGTCGGTGACGATCGTTTTCCATGGGACGTGATTCTTCGCCAAACCAACTCAGCTTTGCTGAACAACACACCTGTCCTAACGTATGGGCGTCGCAAATCACTTCCATACTCCGTTCCTCCGCCGTCACTCTCCCTTCCGTCGACCTCGCTCTCCGTTTAGTCTCTCATTTGTTTTGGAACCATCACTCTCCCACCGTTTGGAAGCTTCTAGACATTGCTACTTCACTCAACCTTCTTCCTCCGTTACTCCTCATCGCTCTTCTCTCCACTATGTTCTTCCACATTTCCGTTACTTTTTTCCTTTTTTGACTTTTTTTTTTCTTCTATGCAATGTACTCGAATTAGGTTTTTATTTCTTCCTTGAAACGTTTTTCTCTTCAATCTTGCTCCGTGCAAAGTTTTTCCATGTAAAACCTACACCCATTCAACGACGATTCGCCGACCACTACCGTACAACCACTCACTTTGTCGCCCCCTTTCTGCATCTTTTCTTGCACACGATTCTTAACATATTTTCTTATTTGAATCTGAGCTTTCCAATTCTTCCTATTTGATCTTTGTTCTGGTTATCCTGGTGTTTAATGTTTGAGATTAGTTAACTAATTAAATTAAATTAGATGGTCATAGATGCACACCTGAACATAAGGAAAGAAATTAGTTTATGCGTAAAATAAATTTAGAGATTGTATATTAAGAATTTGGAAGGAATTAAAGATCTGTATCTACATGGATATTGGACAATCCCTTATTGAAGATCTGAATCATGCAAATAGTCTATTAAAATCATGCAAGATTGAAGCCTTATGCAAAGGGCCTTAGCATGTGTTTGTTACGGGACAGGTGATCATGATTTGGCTAGCTACCTTATTTGTAGAAGAGCGAAAGGAATGGGTCAGTTGTAGCAGGCAATGTATCGAGTCAATTTGATTAAAGTTTGGAATTCGACTCGATAGTTAAATCATTAAATTTAGTTCATGAACCAAATGAGTTAAACTTGATCTGAAAATTTAGTTTGTTAACTAAATGAATTAAACTATATATTTTAGCTTGGTTGCATCATAAGTTAGCTTGATTACATGTATATATGTGTGCGCGTATATGCGTGCATGTATGTGCACGTGTGAAATCATATGTACTAGTTTTAGTCTGCTTTTTTGTATTATTGTTTTTGGTTCTTTGTAACTTGCGATGTGTTTAGTTTTATTTATCTATTTAAATATTTATCCATGTATGTACAAACTTTGTATTTGTGTCTGGATTTTAATACATATTTATTCACGTGCTTTATTATTATTTTAATTCAATATTTTCCTTTGTAAAAGAAAAAATAAAAGGTTAAATATGTAAAAAAAAATTAATTCTTTTGATAAAAATTTAAGATTTTTGAATTTTATGATTTGAGCAAATGAACTGAACCTAAAGAGCCGAACGATTTCGTTAATAATTTTTTTATAGTTCTGAGTAAGAAAGGGTGTAATGAATAAATTTTCTACATGGTGGAAATAATTTCTTGAAAGAAGTTATATAAAAAGTGAAGACTATTCTTACTATATTCAATCTTAAATCACACTAATGAATGAAAAGTTACGACAGTTCCACCTAAGGTGAAAGAAGTTTCATTTATTATACATAGCTAAACCACAAGGATTGACAACTCTTCAATCAAATTTTTAAGTTCCTCTAGCACATTATAATTATGAGCATTGCTCATAAAGTATGTGAGTTTTGAAATATATGAAGCTCCCTTAATTTTCTTATATTGACTCCACCGTCTTTATATGCATGATCTTTTGCTGTTTGGTTAGCGTACAAAGTGATCAAAATGCTATTGTTGATCCTTCTGAAGGCGAGTGATAGTGTGGTGCATGTAAGTGTCGTAGTTATCCATGCTCTCATAAGGAGCCATGAACCCATGTTCAAAGCTACGTGCGCCAAAACTCATTCTGCAAGTAAATGAATAACATAGTTACTAAGGGTCGGCCCAATCAAATGTGATGCTCTATTTAAATATTAAAAATGAATTCCCGAATATATGAGACACAATTTAAGCATGACTTTCACCTACATACAAATAAACATTCACCTAAGGACAATGCGTAATTACTAATTGACAATAAAATTGTTGTATCTTAGACTTTTACTTACGAACATTCAACGTTTATCGGCGGATTTTGTTTGTAGCTAGAAGGCTTACTATTTTTATTTTTATTTTGCAAATTTGAGGCCTTATGCAAAGGGCCGATTCTGCTAAGCAGATCATAAGTATACATTACCTTAGTGTGTGTTTGTTATGAGAGAGGTCATCATGGCTAGCTATCTTATTTATAGAAGAGCCGAATGAATGAGTTAGTAGTAGAACTAACAATGTACCGAACTAACAATGAACTTGATCTGAAAATTAAGTTTGTTAACTAACTGAATTGAACTATATATTTCATCTCGTTTGCTTCATAACTTGATTATATGTATATGTGTGTACGTGTGTGCGCGAACGTACATGTGTGCGTGTGAATTCACATATACTAGTTTTGATCAGCTTTTTTGTATTATTATTTTTGGTTCTTTCTAGCTTGCTATGTGTTTAGTTTTATTTCTTTATTTGCATATTTATCAATGAATAAACTTTATATTTGTGTCTGTATTTTAATTCATATTTATTCACGTGCTTTTTTTAGTATTTTAATTCAATATTTTTCTTTTTAAAAGAAAAAGTAAAAGGTCAAGTATATAATTTGTTTTTAATTTTTTTGATAAAAAAATAAGATTTTTGAATTATGTAATTCAAGCAGATGAGATAAACCTAACGAGTCGAACGATTTTAATGGTAAATTTTTTATAATTCTTAGTGAAGAAATGGTGTAATGAATAAATTTGTCAAGGGGTTGAAATAATTTCTTGAAATAAGTTATATAGAAAGTGGAGACCATTCTTACAATATTCAATCTTAAATCACACTCATCAATGAAAAATTACAATAATTCCAGCTAAGGTGATAGAATTTCATTTATTATACATAGCTAAACCACAAGGATATGATAATCTATGAAGCACAAACACGGACATCGGACATGACACGGACACCGACACGCCGACACGAACAATAATTTAAGAAAATGATATAATTTAGTGTAATTATAGGTGTCGCGTTGGTGTTGATGTCAGACAGCAATACATATCCGACACAGGACACGCCTAATCCCCATGCTTCATAGGTGACAGTTCTTCAATCAAATTTATAAGTTCCACCAACATATTGCACATTATAGTTATAAGCATTGCTCATAAAATTTGTGAGTTTTGAACCATATGAAGCTGCTTTAATTTTCTTATATTGACTCCACCATGCCATGTAGCTACTTTCACTAAGGAAAATCTCTGGTGACACTGCATATTCCTTGAGCAATCCATACACATAATTCTCAAATTCAACCAATTTTCTTGTTGCCTCATCCTTTTCAATGTCACTAAGTTTTTCATCCAATTTTTTGCATGAAATAAGAGCCTCTTCAACATATGCCCAAAAGCAAGAATCTAGAGTTAAAATTGATTCCACTTTATCTTTAGTAACATTTGAACTAGTTGTTGTTGCTGCTGCTTCTACAAGCCAATCCTCCAATTGTTTGTAGTGACTAGATCTTTCTGTTGTCACATAGTCTTTACCACCATTGAGATAGAATTGAGCTATTTCTAATGGTTCAACCATTCTCCTGTAAGTTGTTCCGCCATAGAGCCAGCGTGTACGAAGGGACGCACCTTCTTTCTGAGGCTTCATCAATGAATCTTGAACCATTTTTTTCCAATAGTTTGAGAGTTTTTTGTGGCGTGTAACTACATCATGGTCATCTGTTGAGTTCATTTTCTTGTAGCTATCATAGTACCCTATGTTCCTATTTTTCGAATTCGTCTTGTACATCTCAAGTTCAGCCATGTTTATCTTCATTAAATTCAATTTCTTTGATGGATCAAATTTTTCCCTCTTCTGCTTGATGAAATTTTTCTCTAGATTCTCCATCTTTTCTACCAAAGTAATGATGTCAATTTCCTGTTGCTGCTGCTGCTAAAAAATGATCAATTTTGGTGAAACAGATCAATAAAAATTGGACTAACTAATACTAATCTAATTACTTACACAATAGCTCTAATAATAAGGTTTGCTTATAAAGCTAGTTAATTAAGAACTGAAAAACTCTACTTGAAGAAAAGGCCAACCACCACAATTTGGGTCGCGATGTCATGGTTTTGATGTCCTTACAAGATCGACTAGTATGGTGATGACTGACCACTACCTATAACGTCACGCTTAGAATTAGACAGCTAGAGTCTGATCGATGTGGCCCAATAGCGGTGACCTAGCAGGTGGCCTAACAAACCTTGGATAGACTAGTATACCATCTTAGAATTTGGGTTAATCCTAATTCAAGTCCTACGAAATCGACTTTTAAGGTGAAGACTGTCCACCACTTATTAACATACACGTTTTCAAGCAATATCTCATCCAATGTGAGACTTTTCATAATTAACGTGATCAAACTATAATTAAAAACATTGCTAAGAGATGTTGAACTACCTGCATATGTGGTATCAATCCTAGTGTCAACAATTGCAAGCCGATACATGCCTGTAGTGAATCAGAATAATTCATGCCTTGAACCTGATTTGCGGTGTCCTTCCAAATCGCTTTGCGATGGAGTATTTCAACAATATTTCGATACTCCACAGAACCAAACACTTGACTTTGGTCATGGATTGACGTCTCAAGAACTGCTAAAACAGAATCAGAATTCTCAAAACAAGTAGAATATGTATCATGACAGACGAGAAATGTTCCGAAGGGCACGTAAGAACTAGTATGATCTGTGATGAACTTCCTTGGAAGTGGATCATTGGAAGAAACAACATGAAGAAAACAAGAATTCCATGAAGAACTGTGTGATATGGAATTTTGCAATCCTTTGTCACCAATTAGTGGAGAACCAAAGGTAATGCAAAGAGGTTTTTTCTTTCTTGAGTCAAATCCATCTAATAGTAATAAAGTGAAGAGTGAAGCAATTGATCCTCCAAGAGCAAGTCCAGTGATTATCAACTTAGGTGAGCTATTAACCTGCATTAAGATGTTATTATGCTTGATCAAATTAAGGTTTATACACAGTTAAGTTAAGCACTTATCATGTCTCTATAAGCTCAGAAAATGTCGATATATTCTACAAGCAAAATAATATTTTCATCTAAATTGTAAAATGTTTCAATAAGCTAGTGAATGGACTTGAGTGGTTAATGAGTTCCAGTTAAGGACAATTTGCTCGGAAGACCACAAACTCGAATCATGGCTGAAACGATTTTTTGTCAGACTTTACTTACCTCCTAACTGAACTCTTACACATGTGTTTAGAGGAACATATAAAAATAGCAATGGAAATTAAAAGTTAGAATAATGACAAGGAAAAATTGTACCTCAGATTTCAATTGATCAAGCCCTTGATGATTTTCAAAGAAGAGTGAAACTGCTGCAATGTTAAGATGAAAAAGAGGATTTGCTTTAGTACTCAAAAACTGAAAATGAAGGAAATTCTTCTCCTTGAGTTCAGTAGATGAAACCAATTCAGATTGAAGATTGGCAGAATTCGACGGTGCGGTCTCAAATGCTACAATTGTCCCATCAGTATCTTGTTCTTTATAAACTTTCCATGACAGTCCATTATTACCAACAACATTTGAAACAATGTTTGCATCATTGACATTCCATAATTTTCGAAGAAGACCAGAACTTGTCACAAATGTTGCAACCTCTATTCCACTGCTAAATCTACAATCCCAAAAAGGACACAAATTTATTCAACACAAGATAATATTATAACACAATCAGCCTCTCATTCATTTTTGTTACCTTAAACATATCATACTTACACAATACCAACACTAATAATAATTTTAGAACATCAATTAATTGAAGGTAAACATGTTGTCGGTGTCAGACAACATATGTGGAACACATCGCACATTCAATCTTATTAGTCTTCGCGAGTATATCTCAGTTGATAAGGACATTACATTATAGTATCTAGGGATCCATTTATTCGATGAATTTCTAGCTACTAGAATGAAATTTGCTATATTTGCATAAACAAAATATATTAAATAAATTCTTAAGTAATAAACAAAAAATAAATAAAATATGAGAAGGAGGAATTCACATACTGTTGAGATTGGACCATTGTGCTAGAAGAGTAGACAAAAAAGTGAGTGAAAAATATACAAGGTTGTGAATTGTGTGATGAAGTGTGTGTTGAATGTTGATATATATATATATAGTGAGTGAAAAATCTCTTAGGAAGAAACAACGAAGCTCAATGGAAATGTGTAGGAAATGGTCATAAAAGCATATAACAATAACAAAGAAATTACGAAGGAATATGTAGGGCACATCAACCTTTCTTGTAACATAAATAAACTGAGTGAAGGAAAATGCCCCAAAGGTCAATGACAACGACTTTGTTGTCCTATAGTTATTTTGTGTGTCAAGTTGGTTAAATATTTAAGAGATAAAATATTTACACCATTATTTTATGACAATTTTATCTATCATAATCATATTATCTTTATCGTTTTGATTTTCGTGTCAATGTCGTTATTTTTTATTTTTTTGTAAAACTATGGTTGACACGTAAGTTGTCAACAACCTCATATCCACATTGATGTTATTCGAAGCCATTGATCCTACTTGATGACCCCACACAATTTCATATTACCCCAAAAAAGTGTGGATTGAGTTTCCGTCCATAGAGGCTTTTTTTTCTTCTAGTCAAGAGTCTTACGGCTATTAATATTAAAAGGAAAATGCATTGTTTTATGAAAGAAAAAGGGGAAATCCAAGTATGTAGGGTGGGAAACTATTATTGTTTTTTAACACTTCTCACATTCATCAACCCCACCCACATTTCATATTCTAACGTTCCTTTCAAGTTATGCAATTTTTTATGTGTCTTCACTCTTCATGTTTGATTTATTCTTTTTCTTAAAAAAAGTTCGGTTTATTTCTTATCCTCCTTGCAACCAAATCAATTTTAAAAGACTCTCGAAGCTGAAGCCATCTTTTATCCATTTATATAAGATATAATTATTATTTTTTTGAGCAAATCAGATATAATTATTTGATAGTAAGGTGTTTAATTTTTTTTTATTTTTTTTATATATGAGATATAATTCTTTTTTTCTAAAATTTTGCATAATATAATGATGCCACCTTTATTGGTTATGAATTTATATTTTTTTATAAATATTTATGATAAACGATCTTGACCCCGCGTATTGAAACTTCTAGATCCGTCTCTGGTTGTCAACCAAATGATTATTCAACTAACACATCTCAATATTTAAATACAAACTTATTTTTTTTGTTACAATGATATTAGTATGAAGTTTTCAACTCGGCATAATCATGACTAATCTTTATCAAAAATTTGTGAAGCAGACAAGGTGAGTATATTTTCAACCAGATTTTTTTCCGTACACATGTCTATTTACTTAATCTTTTAAATACAACAAACTTTTTTCAAGTTATAATTGAAATATTTCAAGGGGTATATACTTGATCTTTAAACACAACAAAAGTTCATTTGCTTCCTCTCAAATAAAAAGACAAAGGCCATTTACGTAAGAAATTTTGTTGTTTTGTAAACCCGATGGTTCTTTGGAAAAAGGGCTCTGATAATTTTCAAATTGACTGAATGAGTTATGTCTTATCAAGAATTATTTATCACAAAAATCAATTGTGAGTTCACCTTAATAATTTGACTTTAAGAGGAGAGTTAATGAAAAATTTATTAATCATTTGAGTTCAATCACTTAATTATTTAATTAACCTTTAAATACAACTAACTATTTTCAAATTATAATTGAAATATTTCATTATCAAACTAGTTTAAGAAAATGCCAACTAAGATTACTACTAGTTGGGTCTGGCTAGACTCATACAATAAACCAATATTTGAATGTGGGTTGAAAGATGTGTGAATGTACGACAATACTTCAAATAAGACTAAATTAAATTAAGGTTCCTATATTTAAATTGTAATTGAATAATTTTCTATTTTCAAAACGTTAAAAAAAAAAAAAAAAGCTTAAAAAACTTACAAAGTACACTAAAAAACACTTCATTTTTATCAAAGTAACTTTGTTTGGTTGATTTAACAAAGTAACTTAAGATATCTAAGAACGACTTTACTAATTGCGTAGGTCTATTTACTTCACATTAGTCGGTCTTTATAGTTTTGTAACAAGAGGATTGCGCTCAAGAGTTCTAACATTTGTTCAGAGGTATCCATCAAACGGTATTTAATAATCGTCCATAGTTTTTTAAATTGGTTTAACCGATTTAAAAAGTAATGCAAAAAAGAAAGATGTAAAAAGTTAGATGGTGATGAGATCATGAGTTCTTTAAGTACGTGGAAGGAAACCTATAAAAAAAAAATTATTTGTGAATTTTAGTATCCATGGTTCAGCCACGGTTTGCTAGTTCATAAAAATTGAGCTCATGAATGTGGAAATTAAGTGGCAGCTCATGTTAATTTTCTACTAGCCTTGGACGTTCATTTCTTATAATTTTAGTGCCATTGGATTTATTACATAATTTGATACAACAAATTGGGATTTAGTGATCACAAGTTGACCAAGGGAAATTCATGTTGGTTTTTATTGCCTCCACCATTCAGATAACGTCCAAGGAAGATTAAAATAAATACAATTAATGCCATTCAAAGGTTTTGCAACGGTTTTAGATTTTAAAGGATGCAGCTTGATAGTCATTTCATTTAAGGGAAGCAGCCTGTAACGGTTCCAGAATTTTGAGCAGCTTTCATCAATTGGAAATGAAAATAATATGCAATTCACGCTAATTTTCAAAGAATAATTTTAATGTTTTAATTTTAGAATAATTGTAAGGTTAGTATGTCATTTATTTCTTTTCTTTAGAATAATACTAGGTGTATTTTAATTTATTAGTGTCCTTTGAGTTCATTAGAGCAAGAGCTCTATGAATTGTAAGTTTCATTATGAAATAAAGGAAGTAGAATTTTGATAAAAAAAATACACTTTGTGTGTTGTGAAGCGTGTTGTGAAGCTTTGCTTCTTTTTGGTTCTGGATTGAACCATGCATTGATCTTATCAAGAAACCACGTTTCTTGTGGCGATCCTCTACCAAATTAAACATCTTCCTTGGATTGGGAATTTGTTTGGTTACCATTTTCTGCCTATTTCCATCATTCTTTAACCTTAATATCCAAATATCATTCATTATTGACAAATATACTAAATTCAAAATTACAACCATTTTTGTCCTTCATCAGATGGTAAAAAACCTAAATTTGAAATTTTGACTGATTTGTAGTGGTGAAGGTACAAGTCTAAGGGTATAGGATAAAACATTCTAAAAGATGTTCCTTCTTTTCAAAAGTGAAATATGTCGAGTTATGAGAGAAGCCACAATAATTATCATATTAGACTGAGTGCTTGAATTCACGTTTCAAAACCATAACAACCTCAAAAGCGTGACCCAATGCGTTATTTTTGTGTAAAGTGGAGGATCAGGTGTTTCTAACATTGAGTAGACGCGAATGAAGCTCCTTGATACAATTCCAAACATAGCATAGAGCAATCACAAAAATAAAAAGATTGCACTGAATTTTAACTCAAAACCTTAAAACAGTAGATACATAAACCATATCACTTGCATTTTATTAAATATGGAGCTTCTAACTCACACTGAATACATCAACAAAGTATACCTTCATGTTAGTAAACCATTTAACTTTCATAATGTTATGCTGATCACTGAGTTATTTAATAAAGTCAGCAATTTTAAACCTTATAATAATTTAAGCATAAATAATATTACAATATAAACCTAGGAACCATAAGGTATAGGTATATAAGTGTGTGTATCTATGGGCACATGATTTCGTCGAGGAAAGTTCGCATATCAGTGTAGCACTTGCCACATTTTTCTCTGTTACCATAAGTTCCAGGAGGGACACATTGACAGCGATCACAACATGTCATGCATTGTGTCATGCATTCTACCTTCCTTAAATGTAATTTGCACCTAACATAACATAGTGGAATGCAATCTGCCCACAAAATAAATACACAAGAGTATCAATAATCAATAATTTCACCACATCTACGTGAGTTAATTCACGTTGAAAAACACACCTACGTAAGTTAACTCACGTTGAAATTACACATGCGTGAGTTCACTCACGCTCTGCTATTTGACGGAAATAAGCAAAAATAGATGGGAGAAGAGCAATTACCAAATAGTTAACGCAGCGAAATTAAGATATAGCTTTGTCTTTATACTTCAAGATATATACTTTAACATATAAACATAATAAAATGGAAATATGGTATAAGAAGTTTTATATACACTTTCCTAAAAATAAGTTTATATATACTAAATATCAAATCATTATTATTGTTTCTTTTTTGTATTCATATATCCATTCATATTTCAAGAAACTATATTTCAAGTCACAAGTGATAAAAAGTAGAACAAGAAATGATTAAATTATTATTATTGATATAATAATATTTAATTTTCTATTTTTTTTATCATGTATGTGTCGCTAATTAAATCCAAATTATTTGTGACCATACAAGCCTTGTTTTATCAAAGACATAGAAATTATAACTTACTTACCCTCCCATGATTTTACTACTGGAGTAGCTAGTGGAGCTGGTGCAGATTCTGGGGACTGACCAAGTGGTGTTTGAGTCGGCGCTTCCGCTATTGGTGGCGCATCCACCGGAGAAGGAGGTGTTGGAGCTGTGATCACTACAAGACTTGGTGGTTGTTTTACTAGTTGAGCTGCAACAGAAGCAACTGAAGGATTTGCATTGTTCACCTGCACCAATTATATGCCATATTTCTAATTTATGAAATTTCTTTTTAACAAGAAAAATGCTACCATCTAACATTCTTTGAATGCTTGAATTGACGCAAAATCACAATGATTCAATGATTTTATTGAAATTCTAAAGTGTAGTTTTTACCAGAATTGTGGTTATTAAATTCATGTGAATTAATTAGAGTACTCATAGCTTTGACATATTTATTTATGTGACTATAGCTTGATGGATTTAACATATTATATGTTCTTATATTGTCTTTGTTTGTTAGCAAAGGTGAGGTAAATGTAGGAGTAAAATTTCTAAATGTAAAAAAGGAGTGAAGGTAGGTAAAATATCAATGTACATTCCATGTAGAGTAATGAAAAGAAATAATAATGTGTTGAAATAATGCAATCGAAGGTATGTAAATAACTCATTTTCCGTGTAGAGTTTAAAAATTGGTGATGTGATATATTTTCAAAGATGTGATATATGATTTGTTTATGTGAATGTATCAACCTCAATGAAATTGTAATAAATTTTTAAAAAGAACTTCATTTAAAACATATCATATCATCATATTTTAGCCTAAATATTTCATCGAGGGACCACATTTCTCAAAGAGGAGAATTTCGTAAAATAGTAAAAATAGAGAGACCAAAACTAAAATTAAACCTAATATTTAATCTATTATACAAAACAAAACTACTTATAATTTATGAAATAACTTTCCAGTATGGATGTTTTAAGGGGATCAAACAAAAATAGAAAGGCAAATTATGTACAGTGAAAAACACACTAGGTATAATTTTACGTAAAAAGTTCATGCAATTAAGATTTGGTTATCGTCCGATCAAGATCCAACACTTATAATTTAAGTAGGGTTTTTTAAAATTATTAATGAAAATTAAATATGTCGCTTTTAGACCATCCTATCAAGATTGGATGGCTGCAAACATTGCGATGGCATAGAATGGTCGATCAATTGGAATCCATTTACGTGAAAGACATACCACTATTTTGAGATCTTCATTATACGGAAAAACCTGCACATCAAGATATATTATATTAAAAATAAAGGTATTATAACACGTAGTTAAAAAATATTTGGTATGTTCAAGTGAAAATTAGAACAATAATTATACCTTAGTGGCCACCATAAGAAAAATGCCTAGAAGAAGAATGGATTTGGAAGCCATTTTTTGGAGCATGGACAAGAAAGTGTGAAAGAAGAGTCAAGAGCAATCTAGTGAATGTTACTTGAAGCAATTACTAGACCTTGTATTGTATTATATAGACGTTAAGGTTGAGGGAGAGAAGAAAAAAGGTTACCTACATTAAATTAACAAGAGTAAATTGTTTAGGTGTATGTATACAGCTTCTACCTACGTGCCTTTTAACATAGTTTCTCACGAGAGTATGTGTAGCCACAAATCTATATACTATATGCTATTAGAATTGGACCATACATTAGATCCATGTTAGAACTTTATGACCCATACGTCGTGTCCTTTGACAAAGACACCTAACTAATATGGCTCTATTTCGATCAAGGTATGAATGGCCTAGTTAAAGAGGTTGTGATCATCTAGTTCAATTTGGTTTAAGACAAAATATGCAAACCCTGATATGGTAGAAACCTATGCTTAAAACACTTATTTTGGCTTTATATAGTTTTGAGTTATTAGTGTTAACAATATAGTGTTTCAGAGAAAATAACAAAGGAAAGCGGCTAGGGTTTTCAATAATAACAATGGCATAACAAAAAGTTATTTGATGAGTATCAACAACTTATTTGATGATGTTATATGATTTTTTTTTTTTTTTTGTAAAGTTGAACTACATTAATTTTACCTTCAACTTATAGACACTACACATTGATTTTAGTGACTACATCCAGATACGACAATTTAAATTTTGTATATGATGCATGGATAAGCAGTGCTGTTATGATTCTTGAAAAAAAAAAAAGTAGTGTGGGGTGTGATAATACGCAATTTTTTGTTTTTTTTAAGTACGCAATATTTTTTTTAAATCAAATTGGATAAAGTTAAGATACGTTAATGAAAATTTTATTTTAGGGGTTATTTTTTTGAGGTAATGAATGAAGGTCAGGATTAATCAAGTAAATGATTCCTACAAATAATCAAAATTTTGTTTTTAATATACAAAATAAAATCATACTTTTTAGACCTTGTGACATTTTCTTTTAGCATTTTATAGACAAAAAATGTTTGATGGATATTTTTTACAAGGACTAAAAATGCTGATGGAAAGTTTTTCAAGGACTAAAAGTGGCGACGGAAAATTTCACATGGACTTTTTTTTCATGAGGGAAATCAGTTCCCTTAAAGACAAATCACCCAAGCCCTATGTTTAAATGTTGTATTTCAAAATCATTTTCACGGTGAATTATAAACTATTGTCACTGGAAAAAAAAAAAAGAAGGTGATAAACCAAAATAAGATAAGATCCAATTGGATCGGATACCGAGTTTTAAAAAAAAAAAAAAAAGATAACATCCAATATGAGTCCCATTAGCTTGTCTATTAGATTTTTTATTTTTGACTGGACGCTCATTACTAGTTCGTGTAGAAGGAATCAGGTTGTATATATACTTTAGAAAAAGAAGAAGGAATCTAGCTGAAATGATTTTGTACCTAGATACTTTGGTTCTATATGGAGGGGCGCATAAGTAATCTTTGTGACTGCACTTTAAAAACGATTTTTTTTGTTGTGTGGGGTCATGAAACAATTTTTGTTTTATACCTGCTATGGAAGGTCATTTAGAGAGGACCATTGACGAACCCTTAAAATTGGGGACGGGGTTCCCATTAAGATTTGGAAGAAATAAAGATGTGAAAATATTTCTTAAAAGTAAGGCTTATTCATATCCGCTTCGGTTTTATGTATCAATTTCGTTTTTAGATCTGGTTTGTCCTGTCTCCTGGCCTCTTCGTAATGCGCAATGGTTTCGTGGTGGTGCAAGTTCTAGTTTCATAGTGATAAGCATGTTGTTTGTGTTGATTCGAGCATAGTTCACGTGTCGGAGGATTCATATGTTTGGTTAGAAATGGATGTGTTGGCTTGTTGTCGTTGAAATCACAGTGAGTTGTTGATTGTGGATTTGTTATCGTGTTGACCATCAGGTTCATCGTCCACCATTTATGAAAAGGGTTGAGTTCGTATAAATTCATCCTTCTTGCTCATGTATGCTCCTACATCACTATTTTTTGCAATTTGACTTCGGATTTGTACGTGGGTTCATTACATTGTGTTGATGGTGTGTGTTTGTGCGCTTGTTGTTTTTTGTCCATATGCAGGTTCACCCTTTGAGTTGATTTTGTGTTTTATGTTTTTTGTGTTCACTTTGTCAGGTTTACATGCCCTAATCGATCGTACCTGTCTATTTAATCTAAGGTTAACATTTGGTCCTCCATTTACTCCCTTTTGTCTAATTTTTATTTTTTTAGAGGTGTAGTCGTGATGACTTTTCTCACCAAGTATAGACTCATACACGAATTTAGTAAGACTTTTCTCCTTTTATCTGTTTTCCCATTGCTATCTTTGTCTTATATTTGAGAAAGGCATATATGAAATGCTTTTCTTTTGATACAGTGCTGGATCAAAGTGTTGTCGCTGAAATTTTAATGTTACTATTATGGGAACCAAGGTTGTGTGGAACACTTCATCATAAAGATACTTTTGTAGGAGTCAAAATCTTCTCCATTTATTTCCCTCTCCATTTCCTCCATTTAGAGAGATAAAGACACATAAAAAGTAAAAAATAATTAATGATGGTGGAACCCACCTAATGATGGGACCCACCACTTATTTTTTGTGTCTATCTCTCTCCAAATTGCAACAAATGGAAAAATTTATAAATGGAGAGGATCTTAACCCCTTTTGTAGCTATATGTATAATTGAGAAGAAAAACTCATTCAATTTATATGTACTAAATGCCACTAGATTATTGGAAGAAGGTTGCTTCAAAAATTGGAGTAATTGTGATATATGAACTATACTCCCTCCGATCTCGAATGTAAGAAACAAAACAAAAAAATTGTTGGTCTCAAATGTAAGCAAAAGTATACAAAAGTCATCCTATTAAATGTTACTATTCCAATTTTAACCTCATTTACTTTATCCAATTTGTTTCACATTCCCATGTTTAATGCATTCCAAAGATTTTTCATTGGTGGAGTTCAAAAGTCATGTTTCCAAGACAAGGGCATAACAGGAAAAATGATATTTTTTACAATGACTCAATCCACTTTCTTAATATCTATCACTTCTTTTATAGTTTTTTTTTCTTTAGTGGTTACTCCCTCCGTCTCTTAATAAATGACACAGTTGACCCAATTACGTATACCAATGCGTAATTTTGAGTTTAAATATCTTGAATAATATATTGGAAAAAATTATGAAAATTTGATATTTTGAAAATACTCATCGAGACGAATCTAACGACATCTTATATGATATTATTTATCTTTGTATATTAGTAGAAAAATATGATCAAAGTAAGTTAGGTCAAAATTGTACATTTTCAAACAGGTCACTTATTAAGGGACGGACGGAGTATTTGTTATGAAGTACACGAAAAGGTTCGTATGGCTTACTCTCTTAAGTCGTTCATAATTCAAGTTTGATATTCTTTTTCTTTAATACACCAAAAGTCATCTAAGTGAAATTAGTAAGTCCTAATATATTGCATTACCTAGGTCAACATTTGAAAGAAAGAAAAAAGTGTTGTCCAACAATTGATTGAGTGAACTTTATTGAAGGCAAACTGATAAGAGTTATTCTTCCATGGTCACAAGATCATATCAATAACGTTTGGACACCCACATAAAAAGATTTTTCTCAAAATATTCAATCATCTATTTTTATCAATTTCCTCATTATTATTAAAACAATAATTCATTATGTGTGACCAAACACTTTTTCTTTGATCATATGACCATATTAGAATTTATCAAATCAGAATCAAATTTATCAATATTCATATTAATTATAGTCCTGAATTTCCAACAACAATATATATACTACTTCCATGTCAATGCCATTTAATTTCATTATAAATTTATAATTCTGGGATCATATTACATAGACAACACAAACTCGTGTGTCGAACTAGTAACAATTTATCAACATCATAGTATAAGTGTAACTTACATAATGTAATGCTGATCAATAATTTATTTAGTAAACCAGTAACTATAAACCTTATAAAAATTCAACACAATTAAACTTATAGGAACTACTTGATATATAACTCTGTGTGTATCTATGGACACTTGACTTTGTCATGGTGAGTTAGCATATCAGTATAGCATTTGCCACATTTATCCCTGTTACCATAAGTTTGATCAAGAGGGACACATTTGCAGCGATCACAACATGTCATGCATGCTGTTATACATACCATCTTCCTCAAATGTAGTTTGCACCTATAAATACATAGTGGAATGCAATCTGCCCACAAAATAATTATACAAAGTATCAGTTAATAATCATGTCTAAATTTGTTTTTCCAATAATCATTAATTTCATCACATCTGACGTACGAAACACATGACACGGACACCAAATACAACACAAATACATCGACATTGATAATAATTTGAGAAAATGACATAATTCAATGTAACTATACATATCAATATCGTGTTGGTGTCGGACATGATAGTGTTACATACCCAACACTAGGACTCTCATAATCCGAAGAGTGTTTCTGTTTCATAGCATCTCACTGGCATAATGAAAGAAAAAAAAAATTGAAAAGGTAAAATATTTTTAGTTCTTAAAACTTAATTACCCTTCCATGATTTGACTATTGGAGTTGGCTTGGTCTTTGAAGTTGGTGGTGGAGCTGGTGAAGAAGCTGGTGTTTTGGCTGGTTGAGAAGGTGGAACGGTTATTATTGGAATTACAACAGTAGGAGCTGAAGGTTTTACATAGTTCACCTGCACCAAATATTTTAATTTTTCAAACTTCTTTTTAACAAAATAATATGCTACCATCTAACATTATGTTAATGCTTAAATTGATAATGACTTTAGCAAAATCATTGTCATTTAGTAATTTTGTTAAAATTTAAGTATAATTTTTGCTCAAATTGTGGTGTAATTATATCAAATTCATGCAAATATAAGTCTACTTAATTTCCTTAAAAAAAAAAAAGTCTACTTAATTAGATCAAATTTACTTCGTGAAATCATTTTTTTTTTTTTTATATTCCACGCAGAGTAATAAAATCAAAATGAAAAATAACTAGAGATTTTGATTAAGTTATAAGAGACCTTTTTAAAATCTTCATCAAACGAGAAAACCTGCACACCAGAATATATTATATTAAAAATTTAATAAAGGCATTACATTCAGGCTAAATTAAACACTTAATCAAAAGGAATATTTTGTATGTTCAAGTGAAAAACACTTAATCAAGAAAGTGAAGAATAGAATAAAGATTATACATTGGTGGCCACCATAAGAAAAATGCATAGAAGAATGGATTTGGAGGCCATTTTCTTTTATATATATAGAGCAATCTGTGAGTGTTACTTGAAACAAATATTGGACCTTGTATATATAGAGGTCAAGTTGGGTAGGAGAAAAAAATGTTAGGTAAATTAAATCAATAATGTAATGTACAAAGTACAAGAATAAATTGTTTAGGCGTATACAAGTTACACCATTGTGCCTCTTAATATAGTGTCTGCCAAACTTGTATAGCTAGTTTCTCATAAGAGTATGTGTTGCCCTTAATCTATATACTATGCTATTAGAATTGGACCATACATTAGATCCATGATAGAACTCATGCAATGTCCTTTGACAAAAGCTCCTAACAATGGTTATATTTCAATCAAGGTATGGCTTAGTTAAAGAGGTTGTGACCCTCTAGTTCAATTTGGTTTTAATGTATTCAATGTTGATTTAACACATTTTGCCTTTATATATTTTCGAGTTATTAGGATTATGCAATAAGTACATTATTTTCTTCTATGATTTTTCAATTTTATACCGGATTCCTTTAACATAAGTAACCATTTTTTTGTTATATGTCAATGAATCCATGTAGAGAGATAAGTCTGAAACTTTTAGAAGGATTTTATGAAGAACTTGGACATGAATTTGCTGCGCAAGCAAGATTACATTTAATCAGAGCAAAAACATTCAATTCTCACTAATACATGGCTTTTTCGAGAGATTTTTATGCTTTGAATGGAAATAAGTTGGTTATGCTAAAATACCAGGATGAATCATTTGAAAAAACTTGAATTTGATTTCTTGTGAGAACCCTAATAACCGGAGAGCTAACATAAAAAATAGTTAATAGAATAATTTTATAAAATTGCTAAATTTATTCGTTAATAATAGTTTCAAGGCTTAATACATGTTTTGGTCCCTTAATTTATTTTTGGATTTTATTTTGGTCCCCTAACTATAAAGTGTCTCAATTTAGTCCCTTATGTCTTCTGTCGTTACCTCTTTTGGTCCTCTCTGTTAGTTTGTTTACAAAAATAGTTAACACTTATCCAAATGTGAGTAGTTGTACATGTTTCACTTTTAATTTGAATAAATCTCAACCATCTATTTAATTTATTGGTATTTTTCTCGTGGTCCACCGGTGAGGGACCTAATTGGACCCTCACCCTAGAATTCACCTTAATTATTATAATTATCAATGATAGAAAATAATTATTTTTTCTTCAAAAAACAATCCATTTAATTATTAATTTAATGTTTGGTGTACCTGTAAATTCAAAATGTTGGGTGTACCATGAAATTTGTTAGATATTATAGATACATTGTAAAAAATTACGAGTTTGTGCTCTTGATTTTCTCAATTTACACAAGTGATCAAAATCCCTAAGATATACATAGCCGTAAACCCTAATTCCATTCAGTTAAATAGGACAGAACTAGAACTAGGAGACATAAACGTAGTTGGCCGTACTTGTGAAAGATCACGATTTGTGTAAACTGGAAACCAGGTGTTCTATTATGCATGCATGATGACACTAATACGTTTTTTAAGTTAGAATAAATCAATCATCGCTTATTTGAAAACACACACATAGAAAAATTGGCAGGACTTTTTTTTTTTTTTTTTTATTGATTTATTCATTTCTTCTGCTCATTACAGTTTGGTCTCAGTCTCACCATGACGGCAGACAACGACACCAGAATCACAGAACTAGAAGCTGGATTGAATCGCATCACTGAAACAGTGGCAAAAAACCACTTAGAAGTCCTAGCCGAGATAGATCGACTTACGAAGGCCTTTGAGACACTTCAGCAAGGGAACACGCCGTTTCAAGAGTCATCCCATGCTACTGTGATCAACTCAACCAAACAGTCGGTGAGATATGTTAAACTTGATGATTTCTAAAATTTTATGAATTTGATTGATTTTTAGACGAGGCGATTTTACACAAGCATTGAATTTATAAGACATATTACAGTTCAAAATATAAGAGATGTTTCAAAAAGGAAAGAAAATACACAGTATCACACACAATGCCCCCAAAAAACTGCATTGTCCATTCTTTGTTATCAAATTTCTGGAAAACTATGACGACCAAATTGGTTATGTTCAATTTGATGTAATAGATAGATAGATGCATACATTAACAATTGCATTTGGATTTAGAGGGTTGTTCCTCCTTGTCCTTGGTTCCAAATGATGCAAACGTCCCACCCGTTTCATTCATGGCTTGATTTAACACGAGCCTTAGAGCGTGATTTTGGACCTTCTGTGTATGAGTGCCTTAGAGAAAGCTATGTTGTTTAAGCTTCACCAAAACTGGTTCTATTAGTGATCAATGATGCTGCGGGTAGTTTACGGCTCTATAAAATAAAATTGTTATTGCATTTACTATTAAATCAAGCTTTACATAGTGCATTGAATCATGGTTCAGCAAATGTAACACAACCCTGAGAATAACACTAATTAGGATTTTCGGTATTTTCTTCTATTAGTATAATTTTTGAGATAAGGCCAGGAATGCATAAATCCTAGAATTCAGGAGAGTTAGTCAGTATTCTGGTTCTATATAAAGATGCAGTCAGAAATAAGCTTTTTATACGTGTTACTGGACATATTGGCACAGCACAGTCGCCCTGAAAGTGCTAGCTAGTAGATGGTGGAAGCTCTTATAGCTTTCTACAGCCTAGAGGTTCTAAATTTCGTAAGTGATTATTGAACCAGCACCATGCTTCAATGTGCTTGTGGGAAATGGCCAAACTGTCTTCGGAATGTATGGTTCAGCAGTTGACAGTGCACATCCAGGCTCAAACCTTGGGACCTCACATTGCGGACTATTCTGACATTAAATTTTTTCTGTCTTTACAAGTTTATTAAATTACAAGGAGATAAATCTTATGTCTAGTTTTTTTTTTTTGAAAGGAAAACTTATGTCTAGTTAATACTTGGTTTTCTTCATTTTTCAAAATCTTTTGCATATATAGTTTATGCAATATAAAATTCTGGCAAATTGAAATCCTCTATAAAGTCTTAACAATCATATTTAACTCTAAAGTTTTACTATCGCAATATTTTTTATCTATGAGATAATACACTAAAAAAGTAATATTTGCAGCTTTCTTGTACCATTGCATTTCATGGTATATCAATAGGGATATCTGGACTAGCTGCTGGTGCAGGAGCTTTACTGCTATCTGAAGATGGGAGTCTGGTATCTACTTTATGCAACAATTCATTTGGATTTTATATTATTTAATTATTTATAAAATGTAGGCAATGCTTATGTTTCTTTGTAGTTCTATGGATTTCGCGAAGGATTGGGGAATCTAACACAAAAGGAGGCTGAGTATCGAGCATTGATTTTAGGTCTGAAACAAGCGATCATGAAAGGATTTAAGAACATTACGGTCAAAGGAGAATCCAAGTTTGTTACAAATCAGGTTTGTTTTATTACAGTGTTGATTGTTCTCTATTTTTTAGCATTGATATAGTTCCCTTATTTTCTATTTTTCCTTTCTTGAGAAATTCTCTCTTGTACATGAAATATGAATAAGCTCATTATGAAATATAAGTTGATCATTCAATATTATTTAAGTTGGTACGAAAACTCTTTGGTCTGGTCCCTTCGTCTATTTTGATTTTAGGGTCTCAGCAGCCGTAATTGGTGACCTATTGTTGTTTAAAACTCTGTTAGAGTACTCGTAAGTCCATCACCGCAGCCTCCGCAGGGGATACACATGCTCAGCCTTAGACATCGCCAATCTGCTTGCTGCCAAATTTTGGAGCCCATATCTTGTCATACGTGCCTCCACATGTGTGACACCTTTCCAGTGCGTAAGGCGCCATGCGCCACATACCCTTGGCCATTTTTTACGTACCTCCTTCTAGTGTGTTTGCCGACATCCCCATTTTCATTGATGATTTCTTGAGATGTTCTTGAATGACTTTATGATGGATCGTAATTATAATCACTCAACCTATCCTTGAATGCATTAAGTAATTATACAATTTCTACATTAACAGCTACCTAAAGAACCTATCCCCTTCCCAATAAAGATAGGCTCCTTTGGATTCATTTAGTTCATATTACCTTTTTATCTTTTATGCATTTTTCTTTTTTAAACAATTTAGGCGCATATGTTATTGCTTTGCAACAGTTTGGGGAGCCATGGCAAACGGCTGATGGGAATTTAAGGAAGTTATGTCTTGAGGCTATGAAGTTGAGGAATAACTTTGACTCATTCTCCATCCATTACATTCCTTCGGTACGTAATTGAATTGCAATTTGAGGATCATTTTGATCATACTTTTTCAAATGTTATCTTTAAATTTTCATGCTTGTCTGCACAGAAGTCATGTGATTCAATTGCTTGAATAATAGTATAATTTGAAGAAATAGTGGTTCCACCTTGAATTCGAATTCTGCCAAATCCATTTGAAACAGCACCATATTAGGCTGAACATGCCTTAACTTTTTGCTGCTTAATGAGAAAGTTATGGTTAACCATTTATGTAGATTAAGGCATAATTTGCTTGATAAGATTGTTTTCATTTTATTATTGTAAAAATAAATGGTGTAATAGATATTTGATATATTATAAACCATTATTTACAATTGAATAGAAGGCAAGCAGGTAACAAGCTGCGCCGCTAGACTTTTTCCAATTTGTGTTTCTAGGGATTCTGAGATATTATACCAACATTGCATTATTCAACTTCTGACAAAAAATGTAAACAATTTTTCCATGCATTCAGTAGACATATTATACAATCAAATATCACTAGCACCAATTTGGATTACAACTTATGTTTTTACCTCAACCTCTACAAATAACATGTATTTTTCTACTGTTTAAGGAACACAACAAAGGAGCTTCTGATATTGCAAACTACGCCATCCATCTCAATGGTTAGACCTCGAGACTTTCCTCAGTTCCCTATAGGTTTCAATTAATGTTTGATTATTTGATATTGTAGTAAATGAGAGTGATATTGACTTGTGACCAAAACTTCTTTAAAACCAAAATGTATATTTGGTTTGTGTTTCATTTTCTATTTCAATAGATATATATAATTAGATAATTTTTAAAGAAATTTTGTATAAAAACTTGTTATTTAATTTGCCTAAAATTTTATTTTCATATATGTATTTCGTAAAGGGAACATAAATTTTAATACATTTTTATCTTAACTTTTGTAGTTGGTCAAGTTGAAGAAGAGCGTTTAGATGATTAAGGATCATCTTCTCAAACTATTGGCATCTACACAACAATTTAGCATATTGGGGGCTAAAATGTTAAATGTTGCTTACAATTTTGTCAATTTAAATATGCCACTACTTGCAGACGACCACCATTTTGTCAATTCTGTTTTAAATATCAAATTGTCACAAAATTTGTGAGTACTATATTAGGTATGATAATTAAATCTTGGGTGGCCTCATTCAACATTAAGTGCTTTGGCAAAACACATTATTAGGAATAACCAGCTATGGTATCACAAGCCTAATTTCAATGGGCATTTTACTTGCAAGAGTTGGTTTCTACTCCAATTTCTTTCAATGGTATGACTAGCCTTATATACAACATATAGACACCAGTTGAATGATACCATATGAGCTCCATGCTTTCACTTTTATCTTCTAACATCCTCCTAGCATCAGGTATCTCCTTGAAACACACTAACCCAAACACCCTTAGATGCTTCACACTTGATTTTCTTCCACTCTATGCTTCCTCGGGTACCTTTAATTTTAGCTTCTCGGTAATACATTTGTTTAGAATATAAGCAGTTGCGGTGACGACTTTTCTCCAGAACTTTTGAGCCATATTTTTCTGATTTAACATGCTTCTGGCCGGATTGCACTTGAGTGATAGTGTCACATGACATTGGTCGATTCAAATGTGATACGTGAAGATACAATTTTTTAAACACAAAAATATGTAAAAGAGATAGAAAAAAAATAGTTGAATTGATTTATGTATCACAATTAGATTGACTAGTATCAGTATCAACATCATTCCATCTTAATGGTACACAAGTGGAGTCAATCAGGGACGGACCCACACTTATAGTAGTGTATAGGTCATGACCCTTGCTTTGATTTTAAATTTCTAAAGACCATTTCTCAAAAAAATTATTCGAGTTAGACCTTCTCCGATGGGAGAGTCCCTTGACTTTAAGACTTGGTGTCTGTTAGATACCCCTATTGGAGAAACATAATTTTGCACAAGGTCTCAAATAGGTACCATCTCTCTGTCTGCAGGTCCCACTTCTTTTAAAGATTAAAATATTAAAATGTAATGATATAGAGTTATTGATAGATAATTAATGGGTCTCGTTTAAAATATTTGTGTGAAATATTGAGTTGGAGGAATCGAGTGCTTATTATGTATTAATATTAAAAAATTATAGACCTCAATTTCCCTTACTATTTGTAAAGGTGTTTGATTTTATCAGAATTTTTTTCTTTTCATATATTATATTGTTCCTGATATAATTTTTCTTTAGGGAAAATTTGTAGAACGTCATGCAATAAAAATATATGAAACTTGATTTTTCAATTTTTCTAGCACCGAGTAATATATATAATTTTTCCAGTTCATTATAGTTTAACACTTTTTGTTGTTTGTAAATTTTAATTGTGTTTTTTTTTGTTTCTTTGTTTTTTTATATAAAAAAAGGCGTGTTT
Organism: Medicago truncatula; assembly: GCF_003473485.1. Classification (NCBI taxonomy): domain Eukaryota; kingdom Viridiplantae; phylum Streptophyta; class Magnoliopsida; order Fabales; family Fabaceae; genus Medicago; species Medicago truncatula. Next base: position 2,060,828 of record NC_053047.1, on the reverse strand, counting down.
CGACCCTAAAATGTTACTAATTAATAGTAATTTTTAAAGTGTTCTTCCTCCCTGGTACCTTGGTTAAGGGCATTTCTTTGTTGGGGATTTTGTGCTCATAGCGAAGAGTGACTCTACTTGACAATGTGACTGAGAGACTCCTTCCATCCAAGGTTTCAATTTTCAATGTTGTACTTTCAGAGCTTCCACATGAGTTATCTTTTGTTCAATCAAAATATCATATTCATTCGTAGTATAAAGAGCATGTGGTTTCTCAGCAATCACAAATGTCTGTTGAATGCATGTCAGGCTTCTCATCACTCATCTCTGAGAAGCCTGACATAATTCCAGCAGACATTATATTTGTGATTGCTGAGAAACCACACACTCTTTATACTAGGAATTGAAATGATATTTTGATTGAACAAAAGATAACTCACATGGATGCTCTAAAAGGTACGATATTGAAATTCCAACCTTTAGGTGGAAGGAGTCTTCTGGTCACATTGTCAAGTAAAGTCACTCTTGGCTATGAGCACAAACTCCCCGGCGAAGGAATGCCCTTAATCAAGGTTTGAATTTTCAATATCGTACTTTCAGAGCTTCCGCATGAGTTATCTTTTGTTCAATCAAAATATCATTTTCATTCATAGTATAAAGAGCATGTGGTTTCTCAGCAATCACAAATACAATGTTTGCTCGAATTATGTCAGACTTCTCATCACTCATCTCTGAGAAGTAATCTTTGTCCCAACTTTCCAGTCAGGTTTTATGTCATCAATAGTAACAATCTCAATTTTCTCCTTGGTCTTACCATGTACACATAAAAGATTTTGTGTTTGAGAAACTTTTCAGATGAAACCTTTACCATAATCTTAAACAATTCATGATTTTTTTTTATTAAATTGGTAAGTTTCTTACATTTAGGTTTACAATTAACGACATCAACTTATTAGCTTCTTTATAATTACTCTCAAATAAAGCTTAGATTCAATTGGAGTTAGTTAGTTTATTATCTTCTTTCCATTTTTTTATTCTTTATGTTTGATTGCTTCTTCTTCGATTTGGTATGGATTGACTTGGTTTAATAGGGATCTTCTCTCGGTTGGTTCTCTCTATTTGATTGACTGATCGTTGCTTTTCTCTCAGATGGTTCATCATTCTGGCTACTACACCTCTCTGTTAATTTGTAACAAGCTTAAAGCTTAGTAAGCTTCAACTTGAAGGGTAATATTAGGAGTTTATATTATTGTGCAATGTTTTTCATATTTTGTTTGACAAACTCATAATGCTTCTTGTTAATAAATAATGACTTTGAGGATAGGTGTGTTAGATAATAAACCTATCGGACTTAAGCTATTGGACTTTTACGTTTTTAAGTTAGTAGTTCATTGAGTATTATTATATATTCTCTTGTAACATATTGACAAGTAATGCTATTGTTATCAACAAAAGGTCACCACTCACGACGATTGAAACATCAAAATCAAAATAGATGAAGGTACGAAACCAGAGAGCTCTGGTACCAACTTACATAATAAAGAATGATCAACTTAATATTTCACAATGAGGTTAAACATATTAATATACAAGAGAGAGTCTCACAAGAACGGAAAACTTGAAAATAAGGAAACTATATCAAGGCTAGTAATGGAAACTATATAGGGACTAATGTTGAAAATGTTGCTCCCTCTATATTATGTGCCGTGCTAAAAAATTTATGGGTTCTTAGAATTTAGGGATAAAGATCAAGAAATAGAGGTTTTTTTTAGAAGTAATTAGGTTGATGATTAAGAGTTTTTTATAAATCCATTTTTTGGGAATTATTTTTCTAGGTTTGTTTGATGGAGTTGATGAAGATAATGATGAAAGTGATGAAAAAGAGAAGGAAGAGAAGAGGAAGAAGATGAAGAAAAGATAAATAAATTAGGTGCTAGTGATTTACTATTAATTTCAATAGACCTTCAAAATCAAATGGTTTCATTTTTGACAAAAAAATCAAATGGTTAGAATTAGAAAGATTTATGAGATCTATGGTGAACCACCTATAAAGGTGGTTCACCTTAGATATTTAAGGTTAAATACTAAGGGAGAGGACCAAAATAGTAAGTGATACATTGAGCTAAAAAAAGTGGTGGTTAATTAATATAACATAATTCGTGCATCAAGTAGCCATCATTCGTGAGTAGTAAGTGATAATACCTTTAAGACTTCAACCAATGTAACTGAGCCAACCTTCATCAACCAATGTAACTGAGCCAACCTTCATCGGTTGATATTTGTATTTTTTCTTCTTCTTTAATATGGTTCATGAAGCAAATATTTTATGTTGGTTCTTTCATAAATATTTAAAGAGCATTGTTATTTATCTAGAGAGTTTTAATAAAAAATTTATCAAGAAAAAATCTCAACCAATTAAATTTGTTATTTGGCGGAAATCAAAGGAGGTGATTGTGTGTAATTAAGGAAAGGTGTTAGCAAATACACCGTTTTGAAATTTTCTTGATAAATTTTATGATTATATCTATCATTTCGCATATTTAAAATCAGTTTCAGTTTTGGTTTATTTTTTTGGGCAAGTTTCAGTTTTGGTTTTAACAAACCGATTTTTGCAATAAATATTTTATAGTTGTGTGAGACTCTACAAAAATTTGGTTCAGTAGGCTCATACGCAATGTCAAGTGGTACGGTTCAAGGATATCATTGTAAATATGCACTAGAGTAATGTTAGCAACAATATCTTTTGAAAGTTTTCGCCAATTTGTTGTTACAAATTCTTAAAAAAAATAAGAAAATAAACTAAGTGATTCAAATGCTAAGCAGTTTTGAATAGCTTCTCTTAAAATTAACTTTCTGTAACTAATAAATTACAAAAAGTGATTTTCATTTTGATAAACAAACACAAAACACAAAACAATGTCTGGTTGTTTTTAAAAATCTATAGAAATACATCTCTAAATTATTGATCATCAAGATTACTTTTTTTTAATACATAAAAACTTCCCTAGTACTCAATAATTTAAAGATTATTTGTAGAGGTTTATAAAAAAATAAAAAAAAATTGTTTTGTGTTTGTTTACCATAAAGAAAAACACTTTTTCAAAGATATTTTTCTAAAGCGCCTAATCAAATAATCAAAACAACTTCTCATATATGAGAAATCAGACATTATAGTTTGTTGTTTTTTCTATAAAATCTGTAGAGTAATTATTCTACTTTTAAAGAGTGAAACTTTCAAGAAAAAAGGTGTAACAAAGGAGTTATAATATGAAAAAGTGATAGAGTTTTGAAGTAATTTTTTCGTTTCAGTGCCTAGTAGAGAACTGGTGGGCGAGGGGTTTCCGCCATGGACACTGTCACGGATGTGCTGACCTCGGCTACGACCTTTTCGACGACCTCCTGATCTTCCCATGGAAGGAGGCTAGAGTGAAAATGGTGGTTGATCATAAATCAACCACCATTGTATCTATGATCTATGGCCTCATTGGTTTGTTGTGATGAAATGCTAGAAGTGGAAAGTTTTGTGTTTCTGCATGAAATTCATCTTACATAAGAGAATATATGCATGAAAAGGGAAATTCTGCCCATGCATATTAATACTTTGGTCCAAGAGACCATGCTTTGTAGATAAAGTAGTTACTCTTCTCTAAAAATTACCAAAGAATACCTTATACCTCTCTTTTATGAAAAGCAATTTTTTGTATTTTATTTGTTTATCAAATCTTCATCTTAATAATACTAATAATGTGTGTAAAATAAGGTGGTTTTGTAATTTTAATTTTTCTCTATGGAAAAAGATTATGTTATTATAAAGCGAATATAATCTCTCAACGCCCGATGGTAACTCTTTTCTTATATATGGATTAATATGACTGTAAATAAGTAAATAGAATGACTGATATGACAATATTAACGAAATATTTTAACATCATATATTATTTTGACTAACAGAATGCATAATCAATTACTATTATAGTTTTTCGATACATTGAAAAAATATTATGACTACTAGTTACACATTCAAATATAAAAATGATTATTTACCTTGTTATAAAACAATATTTTAAACAAATAATTAATTTAAGAGTGATACAGATTTTAGTTCTGCGAGACAAATTTAGTTCCAAAAATAAAATAAACCTAGGAAAAGAAGCCGGACAACATAGTCCATATATATATATATGAACTATTGACAATTATATCATTACAATAAGGTGACAATTTAGTCCATATATATATATATATATGAAACCTAGATGTGCATAATTAGATAATATTTATATCTTTTTCAGTCATAAATAACGTAAGATTACTTGTGTTCTCAATTGTGTAAAATTAAGCAAATTAATATCATTTAAAAGTTATATTTTTTTGAAGAAGGCATTTAAAAGTTATATTTTTGTTTTTCAAAATAAAAATGGTGTGTTTGTTTTGTAAAATGCTAGTGAAAACAACGGGGTTGGGTCTAGCATAATGAACTAGATTTTCACAACATAACGAATCATGATTTTAATTTTGATTAAAAGAGATGTTTACATTTAGTGTCCGACACTTTCAAATTAGATTGTTGCTTTGGAAAGAATCTAAGGCTACGTACATTGTCCGAAATTATAGTGCAAAAGTTAACAAATTTTTAGCAGAATGAGAACCAGATTAACAATATTATGAGTGCAACAAAATGTAAGGAAACAAATTGAAAGTGCCCTAAAGTACAATGTAGCCCTAGGGTTGTTAATGTATGTACCTATTTATCATTAAGATACATACATTAACAATACATTTGGATTTATCATTAGAGGGTTGTTCCTCCTTATCCTTGGTTCCAAATGATGCAAACGTCCCACCCGTTTCATTCATGGCTTGATTTAACACGAGCCTTAGAGCGTGATTTTGGACCTTCTTTGTATGAGTGCCCTAGAGAAAGCTATGTTGTTTAAGCTTCACCAAAACTGATTCTATTAGTGATCAAATTAGAATATGAGAAACATTTAAGCCAAAATGTAAATATTATGAGTGCAACAATCTAATTTGAAAGGCAACAATCTAAAGCTTAAACTGGTTCTCATTTTGTTTGCGAGGTTGAAATTAGAATATTATGAGCAGGGGAGGATCCCTTCAAGGTTGGGTGTGGCTATTGCCACACTAGCTCAGCCCAGTTATTATATATATATATATATATATAGGGTGTATCAAATTGAAATGTGAAGATGATATTTCACTTAATGTGGTGTATGACTACCTGATTGCCTTTCCTTCTTCGGGCTTGTTAGCATTTCTTCCTATGTGATTTTCTAACTTCCCTTCCTTCTCCGATCTTTCCTATTCCATTACTCTTCTTCCTGTTCTATTTTTCTATCATATTTGGAAGAAAAAAAAGTAATATAAGCAACTAAAAATTTGTATAATGGACAAATTTTATTTTGTTAATAGTCTTATAATTAGAGACAGAAGAAATATATAACACCGAAGTCACAATTAGTTAAGTATTTACTACGTATTTAATGATGTTTGTGTGTGTTGAACTACAATGATTTTATCTAACTTTCGGATAATATGATCTTATACTCTATGGACCTTCTCGTATGAAGTCAATTGGCTATATTGAAAAGGGATGAACAAAAAAAACCACAAATATTAGGGCTGGATGGAGATAATTTTGTTTGGAATAAATTCCATGCTTGTGATACTGGTTCAGCAAGGAGTAATTCGACAAAATTCTTGCACGTGTAAGTGGCTGTGGCTCATAGGAAAGTATTCATAATTTGTTTGTGGGGTGTGATTTATGCGGTCTATTAGGGTGTTGGTCCGGAAATAGATAGAGGTTCATTAAATGTAGGCATAAGAATGAGGTAAGATGAGGACGGATTTTATTTTCTCGGTTCCCCTATCCTACTATCATATACTTACATGTTACCTTACTCATATTCAACAGAGATGAGAAATCGAATCTTATCCCCGTCTCTGACGAATTTGGGTATCCCTGTCTCATCCCAATCTCCGCAGTGGATATTTTTTTTAATAAAAATAAAAGTATTTTTTAGTCGAGAGCGCAATGTTGTAACACATTATCTAGCAAAGAGATGATGGTCATCGGATGGCTTTTGTGAAGGAGAAAAGAGAGGCCAAGAGTGTGAGATATGGAAGGAGAAAAGAGAGAACTATGATAACTGAGTGTGATCTAAAATACCGAGACTTTAACTCTGTAAGTGAAATGATTTAAAGCTTGAGTTTCTATCTATATAAAAGGGGTAATAAACTTATTTTCTTCATTCGAGATGGATTTGGGTTATGGGTTCAGAATGCGTATCTATATTTATGTTAACCATCCCGTATCCGTGTCTAATAATTGAGGAAATCTAAACCAATACTTAAACTCATTCAAAATGGAAAAAACCTGTCAAATTAGACTTGGTTCGGACGAATACTCACATATATGAGTTTGATTGTCATGGCTAATTGACTGAGTGAGTCCTTTACTTTTAACCTATCATATTTTTCACTTTATTAATCTATTTTATCAATTTTGTCGCTCATTCAATCATGCAACATTGTCCAACTGATTTGTTCCTTTATGTAAAAATGAATATCAATATCTCTCAAAAATACATACTCCTAAACGTGTAGTAAAATGCACCAACTAGGTCCTATCTTTAGGACACCTTTAACCTTTAAGTAAAGATGTGAAAAACAACTTGTTTTCCAATTAATTGGGTGACTTTATTGAAGGCAACCTGACAAAGGTAGATGTCATAATTTATATAGGTGACCCCATGGATCAATCCATGCCATCATAAGGACAAAACAAGAATATAAAAAAGATGTTCCTACTTCCCAGAAATGAAAATCAAATTTATCAATGTCATGTTGATATCATAATAATTGTACTCCTAAATTTCCACTAGCAAAATATGCTTCCATAACAATACCATTTAATTTCAATATAAATTCAAAATTCTTGGACCACAAGGATCATATTACATAGACAACACAAAAAGTGTTGAACTTGTAATAATTGATTAACAACATATTAGTAACTTAAGCATGATTACTATTACACAAGCTTAGAAACCATTACATATAGGTGCATATGTATGTATCTATGGACACTTAGGTCTATTGCCATGAGTCACCATATCAGTGTAACACTTGCCACATTTTTCTCTATTACCATAAGTTCCTGGAGGAACACATTTGCACCGGTCACAACAAGTCATGCATGCTCTTATGCATGTGTTTTGCCTAGAATGTTTTTGGCACCTATAACCACATAGTGGAATGCAATCTGCCCACAAAATAAAAATAATTAATCACTAATTAACATAAAAAATCCAAGATTAATCACTACTTTTCACTAACATGTTACCACAATATATATGTGAATTTAAGATACTTGATATATAATAAATAAAATGTTCTTTCAAATAAAATAAAAATGTAAACTAAATTGGACATATGTACAAGTCTTAGAATTCAATTACTATGTACAAGTAGAGTTACTAAGTTAGGCATGTGGTCCTCTCTAGTACCAAAAAAATTGCAAATTTTTTTTATGCCAAACATCTAATCATATCTTTTTATATAAATATTTATACTAAAATTTTAGTGGTTAAGTATGGTTCTAAATTCTAAACTATTATATTGAGACCACAATTTAGAAACATGAACATAGTCTTATGTGTTATTAAAATGTTACATATTAAAGACATGTAAATGGAAATTGACTTACCCTTCCATGATTTGACTATTGGAGTAGGTGGTGGAGATGGAGCAACTGGTGGTTTAACTATTGGTGGTGATTGATAAGGAGGTGTTTTCACAATAGGTGGAGGAGTTGGTGGTGCCTTCACTATAGGTGGTGATTGATAAGGTGGTGTTTTCACCAAAGGAGGAGAAGGAGGTGATTTCACAATAGGTGGAGTTGGTTTCACTAGAGGGGGAGAAGGTGCCTTAACAATAGGTGGTGATTGATAAGGTGGTGATTTTACCAATGGTGGAGAAGGAGGTGATTTCACAATAGGTGGTGTTGGTTTCACTGGTGGTGATTGATATGGTGGTGTTTTCACCAATGGTGGAGAAGGTGCTTTCACAATAGGTGGTGATTTAACTAAAGGTGGTGTTGGTGGTGCCTTCACTGGAGAAGGTGGTGTTACTATAGGACTTGGTGGAGCTGTAGGATTTACATAGTTCACCTGCACCAAATATCACATTAGTAATTTTCTAGGTTTTCTTCACAAGAAAAATTCTAACTTCTTTCTCTCAAAAAAAATAAAAAATGCTAACTTCTAGACACTCATTGTATGTATAGAGTGAATTTGACAAAATCATGGTAACATTTCCATCCATCCTTCAAAAAAAAATGGTAACATTCCCATTATAATTAATCACACCCATAATTTTTTTTAGGTGAACATATAAAATGGTAACATTGTATTTTTAATGTCTCATCCATAGTACAATTGTGGTGTTATTGTAGATGCACTCATTTGTATATTTAATGTCTTAATTCAAAATCTAGAGTGTTACGTTGCAATAAATTTGACAAAATCATGGTAACACGATGAATCTACATATGCACTAAGTATTCACCCAATACAAAGTCATTGAAGTCCCACCCACCCCTAGTTTGATGGATTTAACTTATCTTTTTATATTTTCCTTGTTTGATACATGAGGTTAGGGAAATGTAGGAAAAACAACTACTATTTTTCTTTAAAAAAAAAAAAAAAAAGAGGTAGGAGTAAGGTAGGTATATATCAAGGTACATTCTATGTAGAGTAATAAAAATGTGCTATATTTTTAACAGTGTTAATTACTCTTTTTTTATCTCCCCATTATTCTTTTTAGTTTTAGATTTTAACCTAATTTATCTTAGAAAAACAGAGCTTTTGGTCTGCTTTTTTAATAATGGAAGTGTAATAAAGTTTTTCTTAGAAAATGAAATGCATAATAAGCTAGATTAGAACACTATTAATGTTTAATATTATTTATGAAAAAAAAAATCTAGATAGTGACAATACTATATAAGAAAGGACTTAATCAAACAAAAATAGAAAGGGAAATATTTTATAAGTTTGAAATACCACTATCTTGAGATCTTCATCATAAGAATAAACCTGCACATAAAGATATATTATATTAACATTAGTGTATTATATTCAAGTTAAATAAAACACTAAATCAAGAAAAATATTTGGTATGTTCAAATGAAAAACCTTTTAACTCTTAATCAAGAAAATAAAAAAATCCATCTTCTAAGTAGATATATATGTTCAAATGATGAGTAAGTGAAAAGTAGAATAAAGATTATACCTTAGTGGCCAGCACAAGAAAAATGCCTAGAAGAAAAATGGATTTTGAAACCATTTTTTGAAGCATGGACAAGAAAGTATGGAAGAAGTGTGAAGAGCTACTATGTAGTGAGTGTTACTTGAAGCAACTACTAGTCTTTCAATTATATAGAGGTCAAGGATGGGTCGAGAGAAAATAAAGGTTAGGTGCATTAAATTAATAATGTAATGTACAAAGTACAAGATGATATATTCATTAAAAAAATAAATAAAAAAAGTACGAGAAGAAATTGTTTAGGTGTATACAGGTTCTACCCACGTGCCTCTATAACATTGTGTCTACTAAACTAGTATATCTAGTTTCTCATAAGAGAATGTGATGCCACTAATCTATATATTATGCTATTGACATTAAATTGTGTTGAACGTAAGGTTTATCTTTTTGAGTTAGAATTGGACCGTACATTAGATGCATGTTAGATTTTAGAAACAATGAGATGTTTTTTTTGACTAAGGCACCTTGGTTTGACAAACTCACTAGTCAAGTCCAATTTGATTTTTACAAATATGCATCATTAAGTTCAACTTGGTTTAAGACATAGATTAGGCCTTCTTTCTTTGTAGCAAAATGTTTAACTAAGTTTGGTAGTGTATAAAGCTTACGGACAAGTCTTATATTGCATTTGATTTACTAAAAAAAATAAAGGATAAGACAAAACAATTGAAGTTATACAATGTTTGATTTGAAAAATTGTTTCTGGAACAAGATAAACTGGAGGTAAAAGACAGGACAAAAATATGTACGAAACTTAAGTTGTACGATGTTTGATTTATAAAACAGTTTTTTTGAACAGGACAAATTGAAGGTAAGAGACAGGACAAAAATATAATTTTTTGTCCGCTACTAAACCACAACACAACTTTTTGTCTCATCGATAAATTATCTAAAATTCAATAATAGCTTTTTTTCAACCAAAAATTATTCAATATAATAAAAGTTTATCATATGTTATTATGTCTTATATTGTGTTGTTCTGCCTAGTACATACCATTTAACAAATCAAACACAAATGTGGTTAGAGGAAGTATGATGATATAATCAATATACTAACTCGATCACGATGATGTTTGATATCACGATGAATTCATCAAAAACACGTTGAATAGTCGTGATTTTGACAAACATCGTCGTATCAAACATATACTATTAAATTTGAATCTAGTACACACTATAGTGGCAAGTTGCAAGTGTGTTCACAGCTCATAGCTAGCTGGTAAGTGGGAAATGGAAGTGACTAAAAATGGAGGAACAGGGGCCAAAACGAGGCTGTCATGTTACTGGTGAATTTACCATTTTAATTTGTCATATTTTTAAGTCAACTTTATGACGAGAAAACAGCATCAAATGGATTGCAGAGTTCGCAATTATCATTCATTCACACACACAATGGAGTCTTCTTGATCTTTGTGCATTGCATCTACATTACAACTTGTTGTTAGCTTGCGTAAGTTTCTTCCATATTTTGTACGTGGAGCATCTGTCAGCTAGAGACTAGTAATTGTATGATGACAAAAACAAAGTACAAACACATATTTCTCCCCACACATCATCACCATTTTTTTTTTTTTGAAAGGACATTAACATTACCACTTATTAAAAATTCAAATTTAAATTTTATGCTTTTAATGTATATTTTTTTTATATAAAATACTAATAGACTTGGGACCAATCTTAGAAATATTTAACATAAACAGAGACTATTTTAAGTTATTAATAAAGTCAATCATCAATTTGAGAATTAGGTACAAAAACAATGACCAATGTACTTATTTTTTTTATCACTCACTCATTATTGAATGAAATCCATATGAATTCGATCACAATATTTGGAACTCATTTTCAAAATGTAGAACTTATATTAACTTTATTCAATAAATAAATGAATGTTGGAGCGTGTTGAAAAGAAAGTGTTTGAAACACTCTTTATGTCAAATTGATTATACATCATCATTTTTTAGTATCATATATAAAGAAAAATGTTAACACAAATACCTTAGAATATTGTTTAAGGAATCAAAACAAGTAATTTTTACGTAAAAAATGATAAAATCATGACTTGAAAAGTATTTACCTTATATTATCAAAACAACATTTCTTTCATGCATTTTTTAAACGATATTCTTATTACACTCGTTAACATGATGAACTTTATATAAATATTTCTATAGATATCCTAGGTTATGTTTTATATAAGATAAAAATTACTATCATCTAAAACATAAAAAAAATCATTTTCCAATCGTTTAAAATGTCAAAGCTTATTGTTTTGGGTCATCCACGCATCAAGCTTAATAGTATTGGATGAGTATTTGAAAAAAAATTTAACTTTCACATTGAATAAAGATAAAATCTAATAAGAATCATTAAAGAGATGTAACTCTTATCTTACAAGTTGATTTTATAATCCCCTCAACAAAAAAAAAAGTTGATTTTATAAGGATGATTAGACCCAATATATAAACCTACCGGTAATTTAAAAAGATTTTTTTGACAACTGAGATTTTGGCATTGAAACAATATCATATATTTTAATTAATTATAATTAACTCTCTAGTTGATTTTATAAAGGTGATTCTACCATGTCATTCTTGAATCTTTTTTTATAAAATCATTTTTGATATCTAACATTTTCCATATAAAATATTGCTCGATAATACCATTATAGCATACAAATTTGAAACCTGAAGTAGAAGACATGTTAACTGTTAATTGCTCCATGCTCAAGAAAAACTTGGTAATTGTTCTTACATTTCTCAAATAAGGTATAGTTCATGTGATTTCATGTGCAATGTTCATAACTGAGCTGGAATAATTGAATGGTCCGCGGGCATGTCGTAGCAGTTAGATTTAGCGAAGACATTTTACGATAATTGTTTAGGATAACTCTTTCTCATACACTCTAGTCGTGTTTTTACTTTTGTATCAATATCTACAATTTTTATATATATCTTTAGTTGTCCTATAAATTTTTTTGAAAAGATTATTCAAATAACATACTTCAATCTCGTATCCTGTCAAAAAAACCTCAATCTCATATCTCTAACTAACCAGAGAAATGATTGTCAAAAAAAAAACTAACCAGAGAGTTAATTATATATAATTAGTTAAAATATATGATATTGTTTCAATAGCAAAATCTCAGTTGTGTACTGTTTAATATTATAACAACTTGCATTATAAAAAAAAGTTATAACAACTTGTCAAAATAAAACATTATTGCAACTTGATAGAAGCTCCACTAATAAACAGCTTAATAAGAAGCTGACAATATAGTACTATTTAACGTACAAGTTTAAAGAAGTTGGTAATACTACCAATTAATTAAGGTCCTCAAAGATAATTGAAACTTCCTTTTAGTTTCAACGATATAGTTTCCGAAAGAAAAAAAAAAAAAGACTCAAATAATTCGGAGTTCAAGTAAAATTTAATTAAAAATTGTGTCCGTCATGATTTAAAGTCGTGTTCTTTGATCAATTCGAAAATTTATTAACTATTGAATTCAATCAATTTGACTTAGCCTTGTAACAAAAGAAAAAGTGTTAAGATACTTCAATTTTTTATTCCCACTGGATATAGATAGGATAACAGACAAATATATGAGAGTAGAGTATGAAGACGAGGAATGTAAAACCCTTCCGCATTCCGCCACATTGCCATGCCTAATTATATTACTAGTCTTTGTATTAAACTCTTATTTTAATTCATTTTTTAATATCCAATTTCGTTTAACACCAATATTCAATAGGGGGGAATCGAAACACAAACACAGTTCATTTTATTTTCAATTTATTTGGTTGGCATAAGTTGTCTCCCAATCCCAATGGCCAATTTGATCTTTTCATTTTTTGATTCGAATCCTATGATGCCTAGTTGCAAACATTTATTTGGTATGCTGACAATGTTACCATAGGCATAGGATTCCCCCATACTTATGGGGGAGAAATTTTTTGTTCTTAATTGGGATTAGGTTGATCTATTTAGTAACATAGCACATGGAAATAAAATGAAGACATAACTTTTTCAGAAAAAAGGTTCTTCTTGAGCTGACCCATTGCCTATTGCCAGCAAGCAATATCACAAAAAGATAGGACAGTAGTGAAACTATAGTACTAATTGTTGACTTTTGTTTGGACTCTAGTTAGTAAGGATGACAACTGAAAATACATTTTATATCCCTAAAAATAATTTATAATAATACAAAATATATATCTATTTAATATCATCAATTTGTCACAAAAGTTTATTATATGATTCCAGGTGAATGTGTTTTGGTTCAAAATAGTTATGCTATTATTTTTTCCACCTTATGAATTTATGCGCGTATTATTCGGATTCTACAATCCGAAATATTTTAACGTGTTTTTGAAGATTTTTATGAAATGTTTATGTCTTTCGAATTCCATAATCCAAACTGCATAGAACATGCAAGAAACTCATACGACAGGAAAAAGAAGCAGTCAAATAGTTAAGTACTTAAATTATCCAAAAATATTTATATTTACTTCTATTCAGAGACAGTGGCTTAAAATCTCCTGATCCAAAATCTATCTCACTGGATCAAATCCTTGAGCTGAGTGTGCGTACTATAGTAGTAGATATGGTAATTAAATCTGAATTTTGTGGCCTCATTCAATAATAATTGGTATGGCAGTACAAAATATGAGGAACAATCAACTATGGTACCACTAGCCTAATTTAAAAATGATGGCCACATTACTTGCAAGAGTTGGTTGGTAATTAATTACAACTAGTTAAAGTTCCAGTCCATACATGAATAAAGTCTTCTAAAACATGTTTGGATTGATGAAATAGATTGTATTTATTTTACTCCAGTTTTGCTTTCCCCTAATTTGATTTAATTGTATATGTATTTTCCTTGTATGTTGCATTCTTCTTCACCTATTTTTACTTAATTACTCTTCTGCTCAATGTTTCCATATGTGTGATGTTTTTGACTTTTTGTATAAAGCGAGTCGCAATATATGAAATTGATGAAATTTTCGTAACCGGAACAATGATTATCGAAACCTCTCAACTTAAAGCATCCCTAGTCAAGTCCATAAGACCCAGTTCAACCAACGATGTTGATATTACTAGGTTTGAACATCTTCATCCGGATTTGAACCAGAAACTCAAGGTTATGTTTGACTTTATGGAAGCTAAGAATTGAAACTTCAAGTAGATGCGCGGTGCTACTATGTTTTTGTAGTTTTCCAAACATAGGATTAGAAAATTGAATAAGACTTTTATTAATGAATCTTCATAAGCCTAGGTACTGATTAAAAATTGAAAATACAACAATAATGAATAAAAAATCCATTAATCGTTGATGTTCTTGTATATGAAAATTTACTTCATCTGCAAGATGTGAAAATTGGCTAGTTGCTATAATGCCAATGGTGTCTTCTCATTTAAGATAAAGTTCTCAATAAGTGAAGGTTTTTATCATATTTCGAATTTTTCACGAAAAAGTAACAATAATGATAATAAGGGAAATGCTAACCCTTAATCAGGGTTAATTCATACCCTTAATCAGGCCTATACAAACAAAAGTTAGTGCATTAGGCTTTAATCAGGAAAATTTGAACAGGCTAGCTGCTGCAACATTAGTCTAGGCAAATGCTGCAACATCTTCATCATCAACTGCTGCAGCATCTTCATCATCAAAACTGAGATTTAATGTCTGTAATTTGAAGCCTAAACCTTGTATGATTTCTACCAGACTAGAAGCCACTCCTGTAGCTTGAATTGTTGTCTGCTTTTCCAACTAAACATAATAAGCACAAAAAGTCATTAACCAGAGTTAAGTAAAAATCAAACTCATTGCATAATGTTTAAGCTAATAAAATGTCACATCTTAAAATGTCTGCCAGAATATCAAGAGCACTTGACCCCTTATATAAAAAGCTTAGCTATAGCAAGATATTAAATTGTATGTGTATCATCACTTCAATTTCTAGAAAATGACAAGGATTAAAAGTTTAAAACTACTTTTAGTTCATATACTATATAGCTAATGTAGTAATGTACGAGCCACTTTTGATGGTTAATTTCTTATGATCGAGGGCCTAATAGGATCGGCTTATTTGAGCTCATCTATTGGCATAATCTACTAGCATAAGCACCTGTGAGACTATTCAAGTGAGCTTATAGAAACAATTTATGGCATGTCTATAAGCTGTTTTTAGCTTATTTCAATAAGCTCTCTAGGATAACTTATGAAAACAACTTATAGATTATATGAAAATAGTTTGACTTTGTTTTATCCTTTGTCATAGAAATAGCGTATAACAAACGCTTAATTAAGTTGTTTATCCAAGAGTCAGAGTCCCCTAAATCACTTTATTTTTCGTTGCTTTCTTTACTCAAGTTTTCTTGCTTAGAACTCTCGATTTCAACTCACCAATCAAAGCATAATAACTGACTCAAGATAAAAATGTAATCTCAAGTTTACTTTCTTCCTATGAAGCACGGACACTCCTCCGATTAGGCATGTCCGACACGACACGACACTTATAATTGCATTGAATTATGTGATTTTTTCAAATTATTAGAGGTGTCGGAGTGTCCGTATCGTGTCGTGTCCGTCTCCGTGCTTCATAGCTTTCTTCAAACACTAATATCAGATCCTACAAATTCCTTCAAAAATATCAAATTTCCACTAAATTATTATTTTAACTCTTAAGCTTTTGAAATTACCTTACATCTCAAATCATCATAAATACTCATTATTTGGATAGAAAATGAGAATTTGATGGTTTCGTTAAAAGAAAATTAATTGATGGTAGGATTGGATTTGCTAAATTTCAAACATAGAGGAACTTGATAGACTCAAAAAATTGATGACCGAAACTGCATATAGTTTAAATTAGAAGTATAAAAAAAGCAATTAAGTTGCATTACTAAGAATCACTCTTGAAGATTTCAATAACATAAGGATTGCAATAAAAAAAAAAAAAAAAATAGTGGAACTCCTGCTGAACAATCATCCAAAACCCATTTAGAGTTTCATTTTCATCATACTGACAACAATAAGACTTTCTGGTAATTGACTATTGTATTAGAGAAGTTAAAGTATACCTCTAGAGTTGCGAGTCCCTCAAATACATTGACCTTCAAATTTTTAACACCCTCTGTCTCCTACAAAAGAAAAATTATATATAATGGAGCATTGATAATATGCAAGTAATTGGATCACTAAGCCACACAATTTCCAAAGACATTAACAACATTGCAAAAAAGAAAAAGAAGAAAACAAAAAAAAATAACCAACAAATTATTTCATAGAATATAACTAGAATTAAAAGCCTTCACTTTCTAAATCTTTGAAACAACACATATATTAAAACAAAGGCGGTTAGATAGACAAATCAGTTATTGTTGTAATGGACAAAGAAAGATAGTCCTTCTCAGTTGAACTTCATTGAGAAAGCAGTATTTGGTACATAATTGATTCTAACTTCAAGCTAGATTGGAGCTTTTGCCTCTAGAATTGATTTTTTATCAACAAATAAACACAATATTCAACTCAATTTTAGCCAACATTAGTTTTTGTCACCACGGAACCAAGATGCACAAGATTGAGTCTGAATTCACAAACATTTGATATCTCACTCTTGCGCTCTGGCATTTTCACTGAATTGAAGGCAACTAGCCATGTTCATCAAAGAACTCAGAACAAAAATAACAATATGGGTGGAAATGTGAAGAAACAACGCCTAAAAAAGATATATTTACATCAAATTGATATTCACATTCATGTGACAGAACCAGGGTAAACAAGGATTAAGAAAGTTTAAAGATCAACCTCTAAAGCTTTTCTCAAAGGTGGAACAGCTGTTTCATTCAATGTTCCCTCTGCCTTCAAGCACAAGAAAATAGACAGTTAGATTAGTTTCAAGAAAAGTGATACAATTACACATTGTAAAGTCTACGTGAAGATCCAGTTGAACAATCATTTTAAAAATATGTAGTTCCGAGTATAAGAAACTCAGATCCCTTAAGCATGCATGAAATTTAAGGTTGATTCTTAAATTTAAGTGATTCGAGTGTATCGAGAATCTTAAAATTTGGGTTGAGTCTAATTGAACCCTACAAAACCGGCTTATAATGCGAAGGATGCCACCCACTTATATAAACACAATTACAGCTCCTATCTCATCCAATATGAGACTCTCAACACACACCTGTCACACCCAAAGACTGTACATCTAGAGTGTGAGTGTGACCCAAGTGGTTTGATGCTAGCTGAACCAAACAATCTTGAGTAGGCTCTAATACCATCTTAGAATTTTGGTTGAGCCTAACTCAACCCTACAACACCAACTTATAAGATGAGAGAATCCTCCAATCCACTTATAAACAATTTTTCAGATCATATCCTATCTAATGCCGGACTCTCAACAGGAAAAGACTCTTCCAGGAAGGATACTAGTGGGAGTGTACCATCTATTACCCCAAAAAAATGTCCATTTACTAAGTTACTGATCTACATTGGAACATGGACATGTGAAACAATGATTGGTGAGAATAACAGTGTAGGCCTTGTCCCAAAGGCTCATGATAGTAGAATATGAGGGTTAGTTTATTGAGTAAACGGTCAATTATGTGCCTGAAAGATATTTGAAAGACGAGAATTGTACATACAGGTCCTTAAATATGCATTTCATCGCTCAAATTACTCCTCAACATTATTCACTATACGGACAATTAGACCAATGAAATGGATCCTTAGAGATTTGTGTGTTAATTTTCACCTTCTAAGACGGTATGACTCTCATTGTGAGGTTAATTAGACTATGTTCCCTAATTTGTTTTTCTAAGTTCACTCTGCAATCCCAAACCCTACTACTCCGCAACCTGAACCATTAAGAGCTATGTAACACCGACAATTCATATTGAAGGTGTGTCTAGTGTCCGACATGTGTGAGTGGTGGAGACCAACACGACACCAATGTATGTCGTTACATTCAATCATTTTCATTTTTTGAAAATATTACCGATGTCTATGTGTCAGTGTCATGTCTAGTGTCTACACGGACGCTTCATAGATTATGAATAAAATATCACCGGTGCCTATGTGTTAGTGTCATGTCTAATGTCTACACCCACACTTCATAGATTAAGACTCTAGGAGTAGTAATTAAAATTGTGAACTGTAAAGGACCCTTAACCTTGATCAACTTAAAATCGTCACATCAACACAAAAATTCCACAATAACCACCACTATTTCGTCACTATTCTAATTTCATGTCATAATGACCCACATAACTTAGAACCCCCAATTTCCAAAAAAGACTTTAGCTTTAGTCTAAATATCAAACAAAGAACAAAAATTGGCAATTGAACGACATGAGCAATGTTAAAAATTACAAATTTTCACATTCAAAAAATCAAACTTTTTTCACATAGGCATTTCAAAATTTTCACATGGGCCATTTCAAAAAATAAAAAAAATTCACAAACATTGGAAAAAAGGTGCATACTAGAATCAATGGTGTTATACCTGAAAGAGCATGGTGAGAGTATCAGATGGAGAAATAGGAACAACAACAGATGGTTGCTCCGAGGTTACTGATGTTTGTTGTTGCTGTTGTTCAACATCAGTAACAACTTGTTCTTGTTCTTGTTGTGTTTCATCTTCCACTGCTTTGGTCACAGATAAACAACGGTTTTTATTCTTGATTGAGAGTGCCTTCATGCGAGGGTGGCATGGAAAATTGCAAAATTGAAGGGAATGAGAAGAAGTAGAAGATGAAGAAGGGATTGTAGAAGAAGAGAGACGAATTGAGTGAAGAGATGAAGATGAAAGTAGTGTGGCCATTTTTTATTGAGAAAATGTGGCAATTGGTTTGGTTTGGTAGGTTTTGAAGAATTTGTCACTTGATACCCTATCCAAAGTTTTATCAACTAAATAAATATGAAATTGTAATCTTACAAATTTGTACTCATGTGTAGTTGTTTGTTAATTCTAGGGTCTCCCAATAGATAACTTTTTTTTACCTCAATATTTTCTTTTTATTTTGTGTTAACTCTCCAATTTTAATTGAAGAAGAACTTTCATAAATTGAAGTTCAACCATCGATTGTAAATAAGGTTTGATAAAAAATTATTTTATTAATGAAGTGAACTCAATTTATTTTTGAATAATTTATCATTTGATAAAATTTAGTTTTAATTGCACTTTTGGTCCCTATTTTTTTTAAAATTGCGATTTTGGCCTCCTAATTAATTAAAATACAAAACAGCCCCCCTATGTATTGGATCTTTGGCCCCCAAGACCAATTTTGACTCGGTCAACGCACACGTGGACGCCACATGTATTTTTTTATTTTTTAATTATTTAAAAAATAATTTTTTATTTTTGTAATTAAAAAAATAATTTTTTATTTATTTTAAAAAGTATATTTTTTAATTAAAAAAATATATTTTATTTTAAAAAAAATTTAAAAAAATTATATTTTAATTATTTTTAAAAAATATATTTTATTTTCTTTTTTAATTAAATTTTTTTTAAATGATATGTATGCCGCCGCGTCAGCGAAGACCAAGTCAAAATTGATCTTGCGGGCCAAAATCCAATACATAGGGGGCTGTTTTGTATTTTAGTTAGTTATGGGGCCAAAATCGCAACTTTTGGAAAGATAGGGGCCAAAAGTGCAACTATGCCTAAAATTTATTAATCATTTAAAATTAATTTTCTTCTTATTTTCTTTTTTGCGATAACCAGGATTCGAATCTCAGACCTTGCAAATATTATTCATTATCCTGTCAAGGACAATCAAATGCTTTTTTCTTTTTTATTTAGAGATGTTTTTCCTTCAAAAAAAAAATTAAAGATGTTTTACCAACAATGAATTATTTTAAATGGTAAGGGATTTTGGTCTCTTAAACATGTGGTTAGAGATTCGATTCTTGACTCATACGTTTGAAAAAAATCTGGTTGAGAGGAGAGAATCCATCTTGTATGTCTCATAAGTTCTCCGACAAAGATTAGTCATTGTTATGTGATGGTGGAAACTTTGTACCCATATCATACAAAAAAAAATTAAAGATGTTTTTAAAACTACGTCTAAAGATTTAGTCTCAAAGGTGGAACAACCGTTTCATTCAATGTTATCTATGCCTTCATACATTTGAAAATAAACAGTTGGTTTAGTTTCAAAAAAAGTAATTTAATTATACATTCGAAAGTCTATGTGAAGAGCCAGTTGCAAAATCATTTCAAAAAGAAAATGAATCCATAATCAGTGACTCCAAGCATGTGATCTTAAGCTAGATTCTTAGATATAAAGACCTATTTAAATTTATCTATTGACATAAATACTTCTGAGATTGTTCAAAAGATCTCATAGAAACAACTTATGACATGTTCATAAGTTGTTTTCGGTTTATTTCTATAAGCACTCTAAGATAGTTTATGAAAACAACTTATAGTTTATATGAAACAATTTAACTTTATTTTATCTTTTTATTATAGAAATGACTTATATATGCACTTATATGATAAATTCATATGTTAGAAGCGCTTAATTAAAATGGTTGTCCAAACATAATTGAATGTATCAAAGATCTGAAGGTATGTGAAAAATGTAAACAATGAAATTGATTTGCAATTTAGAATCCTCAAAACTTCATTAAAATAGTTGCATTTCTATACTTGCATCACAAGCATACTGCATTACTTCATCTTTAGGTAGAATGTATTTCATTGTCTCTGGTTAGTTGTAACTTATTTATATCTTGCCAAGGACAAGGTCAATGCCTTTGGCTTAATGCATCCTTTCTCTGAACATGATGAACATAGGTTTGTTAGAGTTTCTGGCATTTACCCTCACGCATCGTTTTTTAACCATGATTGACTTCCTAATACGTGTATATTTGATCATGTCAATGTCAATCCAGCTCATCGCACTGCAGCCAGTCCTAATAATACCGACATTTATATGAATGTTTAAGGACTTAATTTATATTTTGATTCCCTATTTTATGACGCTTGTGGCAAAAAATCCGAGTCGGAGACCAAAATTGTAAGAAGAGTGATACTTGAGGAACCAAGCAATTTGATTTTAAAAAGGGAGACTATTTTCTTGAGCAAGATAAAGAAGGGTATAAAAGATGCAATCAAGCCAAACAATGGATTATGTGTAGAGAACTGGTGGGCGATGGGTTTCCGCCATGGACACTGTCTCTTGATCTTCCCATGGAGGGAGGGTAGAGTGAAAATGGTGGTTGATCACCTTGGAGAAACGGTGGTGGAGAGACAGCAAAGAAAGAGAAAATGGGGAGTTATGAGAGGTTGGTGAGAAACCATTGTATCTATGATATGATCTATGGTCTCATTGGTTTGTTGCTATGGAAAGCTAGAAGAGGAAACTTTTGTGTATCTGCATGAAATTCATCTTACACAAGAGAATATGCATGAAAAGGGAAATTCTGCTTACGTAATTCTGCTCATGCATATTAATACTTTGGTCCAAGAGACCATGCGTGTAAACCAAGTAAGTAGTTACTCTTCTCTAAAAATTACCAAAACAAAGAATACCTTATACCAAACTAAACACTTTTAGGAAGGATACCAGTTAGAGCATACTATCTATTACCCCAAATAATGTCAATTAGGAACATCAACATGTGAGACACTAATTAGTTGGAATAACAATATAGGCCTCAACCCATTTGTCTCATTTGAGAACAGTGGCTAAAGATTTGAGAGTCCTATTAACTATCAACGGTCAACACCAAAAGAGATGTTTAAAATCATAAAAATTTCAATGGAATATAGCTCAATAACTAAAATTAAAGGAATTTATACCAAAAAAAAAAAAAAACTAAAATTAAAGGAATGAAAAAGGAAGGGAAGATTTTCCGGATATATTCTGCGCATAGACTTCAATATAACTATAAGATCTCATTTAACGTGGTACTATTATCAGAATTGTAATAAGAAAGAAAATATATCCTATTTTCTGTTTTTAATGTAAAAACAAATGAAGAGACTTGTTGAACAAGACACTATGGTAACTTAACGTGGCAGTATTACTGGCTACAGTAAATCTTATCCTTTAATATGCTTTTTGAGAATTGCTGTTCCCATATTTGGTTTGGATACAGTTAACTGCCGAATTATGAAATCGGCTGCAGTTAACTGCTGAGGAAAACTTCGGCAGTAAACTACCGAGGAAAACTGAAAAATTCGGCAGTTAACTGCCGAGGAAACCTCAAATCTGTTTTTTTTTTTTTTTATTCTTTGAGAATATTCCGCGGTCTATATCATTTTTGATTGATTTTTCTTAATAATTCGTTTTTAATTTTATTGATTTGCCTTCCTTATTTATTTTAATTGTATTACTCCTTTAAATCTTTTTTTTTTGTTATAACTGCTTTGATCTTCAACAATAGTGAATATTTTATTTTCAAAGAACTTTCACGGAATTTTCTTCTTTTATTTCCTTTTTACGGAAATATTCACAATTATTTTAATTGTATTACTCATTTGATCTTCTTCTTTTTTTTGCCTATTTTATTTCCAAAGA
This sequence comes from Medicago truncatula, assembly GCF_003473485.1. Lineage (NCBI taxonomy): Eukaryota > Viridiplantae > Streptophyta > Magnoliopsida > Fabales > Fabaceae > Medicago > Medicago truncatula. Next base: position 2,037,965 of record NC_053047.1, on the reverse strand, counting down.
ACTTTCACGAAATTTTCTTCTTTTATTTCCTTTTTCTTTGTTTTAGGCTTAACATTTAAGTCCTCAAAAAACATTTCAATAAGTGTAAAAATTAAGTATTTGAATATTGTTTTGCAAATTACTTAAATAAAAAAAAATCTTTGTACACAATATTTTAATGTAGAAAATATAACAACATATTATACCTTAAAAAAAATCGTTGTGCACAATTATTTTAACGATTTTTTTATTGTTATTTGTATTTAAGTAATGTGCAAAACAATATTCAAATTCTTAATTTTTACACTGATTTAAATTTTATTCTTATTAAGATATATACACATAAGTATAATACTGCAATTGTTTAAAACGTAACAAAATAATGATTGAAACATTCAAAATCAATAAATATTATTAAAGACAATTTATGGTTTTTGTCAAAAAAAAAAAAAAGGTTTGTTATTAATGACAATTTATGGGTTTTGTCAAAAAAAAAAAAAAAACAGGTTTGAGGTTGCCTCGGCAGTTAACTGCCGAAGTTTTCAGTTTTCCTCGGTAGTTTACTGCCGAAGTTTTCCTCGGCAGTTACTGTAGAAGTTTTCCTCGGCAGTTAACTGCAGCCGTATTTCTAAAACTTCGGCAGTTAACTGCCGAGAGGTATTTGAGTAATTTACTCGTGTGGCACAGCCAAACAAAAAGTGGGAACAACAATTCTCATGCTTTTTTTATGTGAAAGAACTTGGTGAGACATTGTGTCATACGTCAAAATACTACAAAGGGCATTGTAGTTTTTATGTTACACTTTGTGATTGCGAATTTCAACTTTTGTTATTCGATCAAAGATGAAAAACATTCCGATGTTCATTCATCAAATGTTTTAGGTTCGTAAATTTTAACCATTTTTTCTTAAATGAAGACATTGTTGCGATTAATAAGATACTTTGGTTTTCCTCTTAAAAAAAAATGTGATACTTTGGTTTTATAATTTTTGGATTTGAGAGTTTATATTTAAATAAAAAGGGGGAAGACTAGGTGAAAGCATATAGATATATCTTACACGTTTGTGTAAGTTTTCTCAATATTAAAATGTCCCATGGTTTAATTCAATGGAACTTGTTAAAAAGATTAACTAATGAAAATATAATGTAATATAAAAGAACAATTTGAAAAAATAAAAATTTAAAGGACCAATTCCAAAAGAAAAAAAGTCACACTTAATGGAATGTAATCTTGCCTTGTTTCAAATGATAAATAATTTGGATCGAAAGTGGTCAGGTGGTTTAATTTCTTTTTTTTGAAGGATGGTGGTTTAATTTCTAGATCTTGCGTATGAAAACAATTTGATTATAATGAGAAAATTGGTTTTTTTTTTTGTCGGGGTTTGAACCTCGAACATTGCTTGCATATTTTATGCATTGTCCATACCAACTGAGTTAAGCTCACGAGAACAGAAAATTGGTTTTGTATGTACCATAAGTGCCCTAATTTTTTTTCTTTAAGCAAAACAAGTGCCCTCAGTTAAGATGCTAAAAATGGAAATAAGTGATTATTCAAGGTAAAAAGTCAATTTCTAGAGTGCAGAGGTATCAAATACACAATATGAAATACAAAGTTCCATGAAATATTTTAGTACGACGTATGCATGAAATACAAATTTGTGATAATATGAATTTTTTAATTGTATTTTCAATTATAAACTGATCAACCAAACCGAACCGAACCGATTTATTTGGTTCAGTTCCTTTTTAGAAAATGAGCAAGAACCAAACCAAACCAACGGAGATTTCATCGGTTCAGACATTTTTTTAATTCAAAATAGATACAAACCGAACCGCTACACCTCTATCTATAATTTTCAAAATCAATTTTTTATTTCATTTAAAAATAACTCACATTTTTAGACACACTTTCTAAACACACTTTCTTTTAAAAACAAACCTAATATTTACAAACAACAAAAACTGTTAAATAGTTCTTTAACCAAAGGTGGAGTTTGAAGTTCAATAATATATGAATGAACAGAAGAAGAACAAAAATACAAAGCCATCTGACAAACACTCTACAGTTGAAAGTTTTCAAAATCAAGTTTCCTAATACTTCTTTAGACAAATTGCATTGTATGTTCTACAAATCCCTTACATTTTTAGTAAAAATACTAGGAAGATTGAAGAATATAATGTATCAAAATGAAGCTTCTTTTTGGGGTCATAAATAACATCTATCACCTTCATTCATAGTGATTATCACACATCAAAGTGTTTTTCAGATGAACATAGAAAATAGAAATTTAGAAATGTGCATATATAAGATCCAAACAACATGCATGACAACATTTTTTAAGTCCCTAAACTGCTAATAGTGGGCATCTACACATTAGGCATGTTCAAATTTACAATATTACAAACAATATTTGACCTTTGACATGCCAGTTCACATGTGAAACCACCAATTTGCTAAACTGAAGTACTTGCTAGACATAAATGTAACATAGTTGCCAATAGTTTTTGACAGTGGCATGCCGTCGGATGATCGTTAATTCATGCAATCTTCTTGAACTTGACCGTCTACAAAAAAGTTTTAAGATCGATTAAATACATATGTAAGACAAGTTAATAGATTGTTCAAAAGAATTATCTAAATGGAAATTTATCTATTGAAGCAGAAAACCAAACAAAAAGCAAAGAGGCTTTTTGGTTTTAAAGAAACTTTGGCTGCAAGTCAGTGCAGAGTTCTGATATATTAGGAAATCAAATAATCAAACTAAAAGATTCATTTTTGGTTTCAAAGGATGCTTAAATGGTTTCAAAGCAGCTTTGGATGCAAGTCATTGCAGTTCTTGTTCATTAGGAAATCAAACAATTGAACATTTGTAACCTATAGGGACTAAGAAAAGTCTTAAGGTCTAACCTCCAAGAAAGATGGCCCGATTTGCTTGTGCATCAGCTTCAGCGTTATATTCCTTAAACATTTTCAAAAGAACAAACATGGTATTTGTTAACAGTTGAGGTAAAAGTATAAAGACTTGTAATCTATAATTGAAAAGATTGTTCAAGACTTGTAACCATTTGTATTTTGACAGTAAAAAATAATTAAACAGTCTTATTTAGCAGAAGATAAAGTATGATCAAAATGATCCCCAAATTCCAATCTAATTGTTTTCAACTTCACAAAGCAGTGCTCAATTGAGAAAGATGCAACTTAAACATAATAGAACAAATTGCTAAATATATACCCTAGGAATGTAAAAGATGCTGAACAAGTGAAAGTTATCCCTTAGCTCCAAAGCCTCATTGCATAAGTTCCTTAAATAAGCATTGTTGATGTTCCATAAACCTTTCAACTGTTGCAAAACAATAACATGTTGGTAAATTGTTTAGAAAAGAAAAATGTATAAAAAATGAAGAGTAGCAATGAGTAAATCTTAACAATATCTAACCAATTAGGAAAGGATATAAAACTAAATGAATTCAAAGGAGCCTTTTTTTTTTTTTTTAAGAAAGGGATAGTTCCATAGTTGTTTTTAACAAAGAAATCATGTCATCGCTTAGAATTATCAAATCACCATGTATCTTTTTTATGAACAATCAAATGCATACTCTATAAAGCTAAACAACATATAATAGAACAGACCTGATTGATAACAAGTTCGGAGTCTCCGTAGACAGTGATGTTCCTATATCCTTTCCTTAGAGCTTGTTTCAGTCCTAAAATCAGTGCACGATACTCAGCAACATTATTTGTTTGATAACCAAGTCCTTCGCGGAATCGATAGAGCTACAAAGAAACATATAAGAGTTAGCTTAGCTACATTTTATAAATAAATAGTATAATATAATGTCCAAATGAATTGTTGCACAAAGTAGATACCAGACTCCCATCTTCAGAACGCAGTATAGCTCCGGCACCAGCTGGTCCGGGATTCCCACTGGCTGCACCATCAAACTCAAGGATACAAGAAAGCTGCAAATAATATTTGGTTATTTTATTATCTCGTAGATAACTTACATTATGATATAAAACTTTAGAGTTAACTATGACTGTTAAAACTTTATAGTGGATTTCAATTTGGCAGGAAATATATTGCCTAAACTATATGTTTGGTATCATGGTTAATATGTCAGAATGACGATGATCCATTATGATTTTCTAAATCGTATGCATTGTAGTTTCTGCAAAATCATGGTGGATCGTCGTGATTCTGAGTTTGAACCTCGAACCTTACATATATTATGCATTGTTTTTACCAACCGAGCTAAACTCACGAGGACACTTTTTCATATGTTTGATATGTTTTATTACTCTCGAACATAATTGAACTTGCCTCCAAAAATTATTCTAATAAGGTCAAACTAGAAACTAAAGTCTTTATACTGAGATTGATTCTACATTCAAATTTATTGTTTAACTCACTTTACATGAAGTCATCGAATGATAAACCATTTTACCTTCGGACTTCAACTATATTCTATCAATTTAACATAAATACAATTAAACCAAAATTAATTTTTATCACAACATAATCAAACATTGACAAAGTATATGTGACATTTTGAGCATGAAGGATTTTTCATGCTATGCTATCCAAGATTTTTCAACAATTTATAGAAACAAAAAAATATAAAATAAACCGACTTACTGGATTATAATTCCTCTCTACGATTGCAATACCACAACCATGCATCTGGAAAAGTAAGTAAAACAGAGATAAATCAATTAATTAATTACATTCAAAGTAAAAAATCAAATTCAAAATCAAAATAAAACTTATTAACATTTTTTTAATGACAAATATTATTAGCTAGTTTTTGAATTAATTTTTTTTCTTTCATCTAGGTTTAAACTGAAACCTCCAACTAACTCAAATTAGTTGAGCTATTCAATGTGTTCAAATAAACAAGTAATTATCATTACCATATGTTAAGTGGTAAACCAAGTTGTTTGGACTTGGCAAGGAAGGACGTACCCGGGAAATACCGGGTTCGATTTCTAGGGGAAACAACGCTTGGCCAGTATGGCCTCTACGTACAAGTCGGATTAGTCGCTCACTTTTTATGGGTCGGAAACCGATGCGAAAGAAAAAAATGCTAAAAACGTATCATCAAGTATTGTCATAGTCACATTGTTCCGTAAAAAATAGCAGAAGAATATATAAAGAAGAAGAAAATTTACCTCTCTTTTTCCACTGCTCGTGATTTCTCTCTCTATGATTTTTCAACTCCAATTCCAGGTCTAATGTGTTTGTTAGAGTCCACAGTACTATACTATATAGTAAAATTGATCGGTTTGTTATAACAAATTCTGAAACCGGATTTCAAATTTTTTATTAACCAGAATAAATTCTTTACTACAACAACTATGGACAGTAATAAAAACTAACCAAGGTAAATGTAATAAAGAGCATGGCAGTAATAATGGCTATCCTATGTCACCAATGTACTATTCATTTTGAAACTTGGTGTTTTTTGACAGAATTTTGAAACTTGATGTTGTTGTGTACTATGATAGACCAGTAACGTGGCTGATGCATATTTTCATTCGGTTTATTTAATTTAGATGTTTGCTTTTTACCAAGTTGATTTAGGTTTTTTTTTTTTTTTGAAAGAGATTTAGGTATTTTGATATTGCAAATATTTCTTACCCTTAACAAATGTGTATAAACATTTTAGGTGGGTACATCCTTCATAAATATTTTAGTAAAGACATTCTCAACAATATGTTGGCCACAAATACTAAAATAAAATCTTCGTCAACATATGTTTTCACTGTGATGTCTTTGACCTTTGTATGTTTCACCATTTTAGATTTTGTGTTTTTTGTTTCTTGACCATTGTTTTTACAGCTTCTGTTCTACAGTGTAGACTTAAACGAGTCAAGATCCAATACCACATCCTTCTAATTGTATAAGTCATACATCATTACCTATTAAAGTATGCATTATTTTAAACCTCTCATTTATCTTGAGCATTACACTGACTAGAGTGTCCAAATATTATTGAGTAACTCTGCCACAAACTTTGGCCAAACGTAGAGCAATCATTTTATAAGGGTGCCACTTCTCGAGGACAAGACTTAAGTTACGAAGGTTTGGGACATAAGCTTCATCCAAAGTTTGGGACAAGCCTCGTTTTCTTATTGAACAATATTTTCAAAACTATCACATCCAAATTATTAGAAAAAATTTCTATTAAAAAAAGCCTAAAAAATATTTTCCAGTCCAACTTCACACTTTCTCGTGTTAAGAGAAAACACAAATCATAATTTACAAAAAACAATTGAATCAGTTAAAGCAACAATCTAACCAAAGATTCAAAGTGAGGTGGATAAGTTGAATGCGGTTTTTTGGGGAAGTTCAATGTTCATTTTTATATGAATTTCAAGCAATACAGGTAGAAAATTTGCAAATCAAGTACAGTACATTTAATGAAAAAAGGTTGTTTAAAAAGGGTCATGACATTAAACACCATCCAATCATGTTCGCCATGGCATAGCACAAGATATTATATAATGAAAAGAACCAAATGAAGACAGAAGATAAGAATTCAGAAACATTCACATGGCGTCTAAGCATAAAATCCAAACATCAAAACAACACCATTTTAAGCCTCTTAAGCAATGGTGGGATATACATACACATCATGGCATGTTCAAATTGACAAAATTGTAAACAACATTCGACCTTTGACATGGAGTGTCTCATGTACATCCCCCTAAATGCGAAACTAGTAGGCACAAACTAAATAAGAAAAGTAACATAGTTGCCAATAATTTTGACAGTGGCATGCTGTCACATGATCTTATCAGTAGTAATATTCAACTTCGCCGGCTGCAAAAAGAAAAAAAATATAGAATGCATTAAAACTTGTGTTCCCCTTCCAAATACAAATATGAAAATAAATTGTAAACAATATTTCTTAATGACAGTATATCCATTGCAACCAAACACAAGTGAAAGATGTTTTTTTAAAGCAACTTTGGCTGTAAGTCATTGCTATTTCATCTACTAGGAAATCAAAGAATTGAAACCAATAAGAACTCAGAAAAGTCTTGTGAAGTCTAACCTCCAAGATTTTTGCCACGATTTGCTTGAGCATCAGCTGCAGAGTTAGAACCCTTCAACAATAAAAAAACATGGGTTTGTCAAAATCACAAATCAGATCTTTTATTCAAGAGTAGAACTAGTACCTCATATTTCAAATTATACAAGTTTTGCCTATTAAAGCATATGGATCACATGAGAGAGAGGCATGCGAATTAAAAAGGCATTTGAAAAAATATGATCATACACAATTCTCAAATGTTGGTCTAATTGTTTTCAAGTTTCAACCTCGACCTTTTTAGTTTTCCAGAGCAAAACACAATCAAGAGAGGCAACAATTTGACAAACATTTTCTTCATTGTGTCAATAAACAAAATAGTCCAAATGAGACAAAGTGTATACCCTAGGAACATGTTCAACACGGACGGACTTGAAGTTACTCTTCAGCTCCACAGCCTCATTGCACAGGTTCCTTAAATTTGGATTGTTGACTTTCCAGGAACCCTCAAACTGTTGCAAACCCAATAAAAATATGATGGTAAATTCGGATTATCTTTTAATGTTATCATTATTCAATTCATTCAGATGCAATTTAAGTGATAAGTTATAATACATGAAGATAGGTTAATGCATACACAGTAAGGGAACTAACCTGCTTGCAGACAAGCTGAGAGTCACCTCGGACATGAACATGCTCATATCCTTGGTTGCTAGCTTCTTTCAGCCCCAAAATTAGACCATTATATTCAGCGGAATTATTTGTTTGAATGCCGAGTCCTTGGCTGACGCCATGGACCTATAAAGAGACATAAAGTGTTAGCTACATTCACCCGACTCCCATCTGCAGAACGAAGAACAGCTCCAGCACCAGACCTTCCAGGATTTCCACTGGATGCTCCATCAAATTCAAGGATGCAAGAACGCTGCAAGATTTTGTTTATGTTTACTTCATAGATAAAATAGAGTTATCATGATATAAACCTTAGGAGTTAAACATGATGGGCAACGCCTTATAGAGGATATCAATACATTAGGATGACATTTGAAGTGTAATGTAGTGTATAAATAATAAAAACAGAGTATTTATGTTTGTTCTTACAGCTATATGCTACTGTGTAGTATAATAATAACAGTGGTGTCCACTCATTTGGAAAAATAGCATTTCTTCTAATTTCAATCTTTACATTATATAATTTATTTATACCCCATACACATACATAAAGAGTAGAATATATGAGAAAATTCACATCTTAAGTCAAAATACTAAAGCTAAATTTAAATTGAAAATTCACAAGTAACTCAATTTTCTAAAAGCAGATAAATTTAATAACACTGGTTACACCACCAAAAACTTAAGACACATAAGATTCAAATCGGGTAAAAGTGTCACACCTAACATGTGTAGTGTCTAATAAATTAGTTCAACTAAAGCTACAAGGTTAAAATTGAGAATGAAAAATGATAAAGGTTATAAAAAAATCATATAAGCCTGTAAATATAAACTATAAGCTCGTGAAAACGTGAAAATTACAAAACAAAACTTTTTTAAAAGCTTATGAAACATAATCCAAATTTGCGGTTTGCCAAACAGATCCTAATCATTCATAAATGAAGAAGATGAACGATTCACCTCTCTGTTGTTTCCACGACTCATGATTTTTCTACTCTTTTTATGTTTTTGCTCAAATGCTTATGTGATTTTCGATCAGGGTAACTACTAGTACTATTTATAGGCAGATATTAGAATCGTTTTAGCAAGAAAATATGTCTTATTTTCCGTTTTTAATGCAAAAGTAAAATGAAGAGACTTATCGAAGAAGATTGAAAAGTAAACTGCCACGGTTACAGATTTATTACCACAAACTACAGATTTATTACAGTCTACAGTAAATCTTATCCGTTTAGATGCTTTTTTTAAGTAAAAGAAGTTGTGTGATAATGTGTGTCATTCATATAAGATACTACAAAGGTGACTGATGAGCATAGACTATGGTCAGTATACTGTTTACAACAGTCTACAACGTATCAGACATTATATTCTAAAGTATAGACCAATCCTTCTACACATGTGGCGGTAAACTCTTCCAAAAAAATTTAACGTTTATGTATTCTTAAAGTTACATTCGAACCGAGACATTCAATCATTGAAGACAACAATGATTGAATCGTTTGTATATTGTATGCTACAATTTCCAGCATATCAGACGTTCAATATTTTTGTATGTAAACCAAATATATATTTTTCGTGCATGCAACATGAAATACTAATTCATCGAGACTTAACGTCTAAACGGGCAATAAATTCTTCTTAAAAGTTTTAACTCTTTCGCATGCTCAAGTCTTGATTTGAACTTAGACAGTATCTCTTGTGTATGTAAGAGAGTGGAGAGAATATTGTAATATTCTTTTTTGGTAGATATATTGTAATATTCTTTAGGCTTAATTGCACTTTTGGACCCCTATCTTTTCAAAAGTTGTGGTTATGGACCCCTAACTAATTTAAATACAAAAAACCCCCTATGTTTTGATTCTTTGGCAGTTTTGGACCCCCAGTCCATTGTTGACTCGATCAACGCTGACGTGGCACCCTAAGTGAGGTGCCACGTGTCAATTTTTTTATTATTTTTTTTGTCTTGGGGGTCCAAAACTACCAAAGAATCAAAACATAGGGGACTGTTTTGTATTTAAATTAGTTAGGGATTCATAACCGCAACTTTTGGAAAGATAGAGGTCCAAAAGTGCAATTAAGCCTATTCTTTAATATAGTGGAATATTTTTCGGAGTTTGCCCCGTTTTTCGCTCATTATTAAAGGGTTTTCCACCTTAAATATTGATGTTCAATTTTATCATTATCGTTGTGCTGCAAAATTCAAATCTCTTATGAATTTTGGAATTTTAATTTACACTTGTGTTAAGCTCGTCGAGCCCAACATCAAATTAATATAATAAATTTGAGGGGGCATAGTTATAAGAAATTAGTGAGGCAATAATATTTTCTTTTAATATATGTTGCCTACAAAGAGTAATAAGTAATGATAAAAAAAAATAAAAAAAAACTTCTATAATTATCAAAATAAAATTCAAATGTTTATTTCATAGAAAAAAAACTCAAATTTTTATGTCCAAACACACTTTCGTTTAAAAACAAAACTAATATGTACAATCAACAAAAACTGTTAAACAATACTTTAAAGTTTAACCAAAGGTGGAGTTGGAGGTTTTCAAAATCAAGTTTCCTAATACTTCTTTAGACAAATTGTATTCTATGTTCTACTAATTCCCTAAAATTTTAGTAAAAATATTAGGAAGAATATAATGTATCAAAATGAAGCTTCTTTTTGGGGTCATAACATCTATCACCATTCATAGTGATTATCACACAGCAAAGAATTTTTCAGATGAACATAGAAAATAGAAATTGAAATGGGCACATAAGATCCAAACAACATGACAGAAATTTTAAGTCCCTAAACTGCTAATGGTGGGCATCTACACATTGGGCATGTTCAAATTTACAATATTACAAACAACATTTGACCTTTGACATGCCAGTTCACATGTGAAACCACCAATTTGCTAAACTGTAGTACTTACTAGTTGCTAGACAGAAATGTAACATAGTTGCCAATAGTTTTTGACAGTGGCATGCTGTCAGATGATCGTTAATTCATGCGATCTTCTTGAACTTGACCATCTACATAAAGTTTAAGATCAATTAAATACAGATTTAAGACAAGTTAATAGATTGTTCAAAATATTTCTCCCAAAAAATTATCTAAATGAAATTTTTTTCTACTGATGCAGAAAACTAAACACAAAGCAAAGATGATTTTTGGTTTTAAAGCAACTTTGGATGCAAGTCAGTGCAGAGTTCTGATATACTAGGAAATTAAATAATCAAACTAAAATATGCTTTTTGATTTCAAAGCAGCTTTGGCTCCAAGTCATTGCAATTCTTGTTTATTAAGAAATCAAAGAATCAAACAATTGAAACTTGTAGGGATCTAAGAAATTTCTTAAGGTCTAACCTCCGAGAAAGATGGCCCGATTTGCTTGAGCATCAGCTTCAGTGTTATGTTCCTTCAACATTTTCAAAAGAAAAAACACGGCATTTGTTAACGGTTAGGGTAAAAATATAAAGACTTGTAAGCTAGAATTGAAGAGATTGTTTAAGAAAAGTCTTAAACTATCTTATTAAGCAAATTACACCCTAAAGCTGCATACCATAACTTTCTTATTAAGCAGCAAAATGACAATCCAGTTCTTGCTAAAATTAAGTGCAACCATATAACACATATTGATTACTATAGTGAGTACATAAGAGACTAATGCATGATCATGAGCCTAATCTAGCAATATTGTTGAAAACATCCATTTCCTAAAATGATACCTATTCAAGGTGACACAAAACCTAAACAGTCTTTCCATGAATTTGGAAGATTTTCTTTTCAAGGTAGAACCGGTATTTCTAATTTCAAACTACTAGTTTAGTTATTCAAGCAATTAGATCACATGACTTCCTTTGTAGACAAGCCTGTGAAATAAAAAATCATAAGATAAAGTATGATCAAGGTGATTCCTAAATTCCAATCTAGATGTTTCCAACTTCACAAAGCAATGCTCAATTGAGAAAGGAGCAACTTAAATAAATACCCTAGGAATGTAAAAGATGCTGAACAAGTGAAAGTTATCCCTTAGCTCCAAGGCCTCATTGCATAAGTTCCTTAAATGAGCATTGTTGATGTTCCATAAACCTTTCAGCTGTTGCAAAACAATAACATATGTTGGTAAATTGTTTAGAAAAGAAAAATGTATAAACAATGAAGAGTAGTGGTGAGTAAATCTTAACAATATCTAACCAATTAGGAAGAATATGAAACTAAATGAATTCAGAGAAGCCTTTCTTTTTTCTAGGAAGGGGATAGTTCCATGGTTGTTTTAACAAAGAAATCGTGTCATCGCTCAGAATTATCGAATCACCATGTATCTTTTTTATGAACAATTGGATTATGTTTTCCATATCAACATTCAAATGTACTGTAATTTTAAGTTAAAGATAATAATGCATACTCTATGAACATACCTGATTGATAACAAGTTCGGAATCTCCGTAGACAGTGATGTTCCTATATCCTTTCCTTACAGCTTGTTTCAGTCCTAAAATCAATGCGCGATACTCAGCAACATTATTTGTTTGATAACCAAGTCCTTCGCGGAATCGATAGAGCTACAAAGAAACATAAGAGTTAGCTTAGCTACATTTTATAAATAAATAGTATAATATAATGTCTAAATGAATTGTTGCACCAAGTAGATACCAGACTCCCATCTTCAGAACGCAGTATAGCTCCGGCACCAGCTGGTCCGGGATTCCCGCTGGCTGCACCATCAAACTCAAGGATACAAGAAAGCTGCAAATAATATTTGATTATTGTATTATCTCGAACATAATTTACATTATGATATAAAACTTTAGGCTTAAACATGATTGTCAAAACTTACAGAGGATTTTAATTTGGCAGGAATTATATTGCCTAAACTATACATAAGATTTCATAAAGTTTAGTAATCAAGCAATTCATGCGGAGCTTGGACAATCACCAAAGAAACTATTCAGTTTTTTAATTTACAAAGTAATATTATGCAAGCTTCAAATAAGATTTCGCTACTGTATTATCTCATAGATAAATTAAATTATGATATAAAACTTTAGAGTTAACTATGATTGTTAAAACTTTATGGAGGATTTCAATTTGGCAGCAAATATATTGCCTAAACTATACATAAGTTTTCTTAAAATGAAGAAAACCAAGCAATTGATATGAAGCTTTGACAATAACCAACTATATATTGCACTAAATTATGTGTGTGTGAGAGAAAATATGTACTGGGTGTGTGTTAAAATCCATTACTCAATAGTCATAATTACAACTGTTACAATTATAAGTTTCTATAAGCAAATAAATAAATTGTTTTTGAGAAAGCATGTTTTAAGTTTTTAAATATGATATCTGAGATAAAAGCTTACCTACCTAGTCCTGAACCTCAAATATGGTAGTCATAATGGCTATTCTGTGAATCTTAATGTCACTGTACAATTATTGTTTCTGAAACTTGGTGTGTGAGTGTGTCCTTAAATGTGGCTGATGCAAATTTTCAATGGATTTCTTTAATAATAAAATGCTAACAATATAATTAGGACATTGCTTAAATAGTAAAAAATATTAGTTTTTACATAGAAAATTGTATAAGCTGATGTTTGGTATCACGATAATTATGTCAGAATCTTCTAAAACTAAATATTGTAGCTTTTGCAAAATCACTATGGATTATCGTGATTATGCCATATCCACTTTAATACCGAACATACTATAATTTTTACTTTTTAATATGTTAGACATGTTTAGTTACTTTCGAGCATAATTGATCTTCCTCCGAAAATCATTCTTAGGTCAAACTAGAGATTAAAGTTTTTATGTTGGGATTGATTTTAACACTCGAGTTTACCTTCAACTACATTCTATCAATTTTATATAAATACAATTAAATCAAAATTAGTTTTTAAACATTCATATAGTATAATGTGTTGAAGCTATGTTATCCAAGATTTTTCAACAATTTATACAAACACAAAACATATAGAACAAACCAACTTACTGGATTATTCCTCTGTGCGATTGCAATACCACAACGATGCATCTGGACAAGAAAGTAAAACAGTAAGAATGTAACACCGTATGTATAGAATATAAGACTATTCAACGTCATTGTGTTCAATCATTACTATATGTTAAGTGGTAACAAGAATGCTAAAAATGTATCATCAAGTGTTGCATTGCATTTTTAGAGACGACAACAACAATTAAGTTTTATCTCCCTAAGTAGAATCGGCTACAAATAATACATTGTTCTATAAATAAATAAAAAAATAGCAGAAGAATAAAGGAAGAAGAAGAAGAAGAAAATTCACCTCTCGCTCTCTATGATTTTTCAACTCCAAGTCTAGCTCTAATGTGTTTGTTAGAGTCCGCAGTAGTAGTAGTAGTATAAATAGTAAAACTGATCGGTTTGTTATAACAAATTCTGAAACCGGATTTCAAATTTTTTATTAACCAGAGTAAATTCTTTACTCTGAGTGAGTACAAACGCTGTAAATGGTAAGGTTAAATCTAACCAGGGTAACTCTGGTGTGTACTATGGTGGTAAAAAAATGAACCACGGTAACTGCAATGAGTATGGCTAGTAATAATGGTTACACTGTCAATCCTATGTCACTCACTGTCGTGTTATTATTCTTTGTTGAAACTTGGTGTTGATGTTGTCATTGTTGTGTCTTATTTGTGAGACTGATAATAACATGGCAGATTCAAATTTTTACTCGGTTTGTTCGAAAGAAAAGGTATCAATAGTGTACATATTTCTTTTAGATGAAATTAATTGATTAAATTGAAAACAAAAGTTTGGCAAACAAGTTCATTTGGGTTTCAACTTGAGATTTAAAAGTTTGCTCTTAAATTTTAGATTCGATTCTTCTTGATATTAGTTTAACTTTTTTTTTTAAAGATGATGATATTAGTTTAACTCTTCATAAAAAGTTTGTCAAACAAAAATTGAAAATAAATTATAGAAACTATTTTTTGAGAGAAAATTATAGAAACTATGTAAGTGAAAGAATGTGTATATAATATATACGGATCGAATTTGTGTATAGTAAGAGGATGTGACAATCACATTTGAACAGTTTCATCAAGATCGAACAACGTTATGAAAATTGTGCAACTTAAAAATATGTATAAACATTTTAGGTAGGACACATATCATTTATGTTTGTTTTTATCTTTGGTTGAGGTTTTATTTTTTGACAAAATCTTGGGTGTTTTTTTTTTTTTGTGGATTATTTATGTTAAAAAAAAAAAATCTCTACCAAATATCATATTCCTCTCCTTTTAGTCTTCATTAGTTTTGCCATCAAAGCAAACTCAAAGTTTACCCTCCATCATATGATTTGAAATTAGAAAAATAATGTTTCATCAAAACAAACTAGACCACAATCACTGTGTGTAAGGGACACTTCAAATTACCAATTCATTGGTTGAGCTTTTTTAAATAAAGTGAGAGTAATTTTGAAAACTGTTTACATAAACTTATATTTAACCATAAATATTACCTTTTTGATGAAAAAAGAGAGCTATAAACTTAAAATTGAGCATGCACTAACTAAATTCAGGAATAGTGCACATTTTTTAAGCTTTTGAAGAAGTTGCACTTGTTGAGTCAAAAAAAATTAATTGCTCTTGTTTTTTTTATGGACAGACATAAGCCCCTTTCTTATTCTTTTCGTCATCTTGTTTGATCTACTTTGATTTCAATTATCTGTTTGTCCGTAGTATGCGATCAAAGGTGTTTGAACGGTCAGGACCTATGTTGGACCATCCAGCTATTAGAGAGGATCTATATCCATTTTTTGACCCATAATTTCATTCATACAAAGACAAAAATGATACACCGCGTCATAGCATGATTTTGTGATCTCACAAAATGGGATGCGATTTTTTTTAGATTAACAATGTGCTTTCATCCTTTTAATTTGTTGTTGAGTTCATGCATGTGACTAGTTCGTTTGATTAACATATGTAGTGTATAATGTTTTTTAATGAATTTAACTGATTTAATTGAAAAAGCAATTATAAAATGTGTATAAACCTTTCTTCTCAAGGATGAATGTGTGTAAACCTAAAGTTATGTCTTTGCAACTATTTTCAAGCAGTGAAATAATAATAATAGGCATAAGATTTCTCTAAATATTGTAATTAATCCACACAAAACATTATACAAAGTAAACCTACACAATTAGACATCTCTAGTCAGAATGCATTCATAGCATAGTGCGTATGCAAATTTGTTGAATGGTGGATTGGTTTTATATTAACCAAAAAAAAAAAAAAAAAAAAAAGCATATTAGTAAATTGCTAAATGGTGGTGAAAACTTCCAACAATTAACACAATAACAAAAAGAAAAAACAAACACACAAATTCATATAGAATTGATCGCATTATTACTCACATAGAAACTTAAGGTTACAAAAGTGTGTGATCAACAAGGTTTCCTACCAGCTAGATCCGGTACATGTGTCTTTTGATTTTTCTTACTCATAAGAGTGAACAAAATTTTCTATGAAATTTGAAAAGAATAACTTACCATTTCTTTGAAAACAAGACACATTGATTCCAAAAAAAAAAAAAAACACATTCAAATTTTGTTTAATTTGTGAAAGTATTTACTATTTTCATTTGCTAAAATATGCATTTATTTTCTATTTTCATTTGCTAAAATGTGTATTCGTTTTTATTTGTTGTTCAAATTAGTATTAATTATTACTTTGTCAAAATCATCCATAACTACTTTTTTGACAATATCCATAACTATTTGTATCAGGTAGAGAGAGGGAAAAAAACTGAAGTGAGATAATATGGTCAAGGGTAATATATTTAAAAGACAAATAATTTTAAAATTTATTAGTGATTTTATGTGTAATTAACCTTAAAACAACAATTAAAAAAATGAATAGATATAGTATATTTTTTTATAAAAAAAATATATTTTATTTATTTTGTGTCAAATATCATTAATAACGATGCTCCATTACCAAAGATGTTTTTTTTTTCTTTTCAAAGATCCATTACCAAAGATGTTGCATACTGATCAAAGAGATGCTTACATTTTGGAAATTGAGTTTAACATTTCCCACCTACTGTTTGGTTGAGTCCAAAATACTATCATATGGAGACTATTTCCATTCCGCAAGTGTCTTCAATCGTTTCTCTTTGTTAGTGGTTCCAAGTGTTTTGAGGTTTTCTCCCTTGTTTCACTAAATTAATGAAACTTTTAAGAAAATCTCGACAAAACAATTGGAACCTCTAGAAAGAGTGCACCTCTTGTTTTGGAGAAGAAAGAAATAGCCGATACATGTAGAGTGAAATGAATAAATGTATGAAGTTGAATGAATAAATATAGGTTACATCATAAGTAAAAAAGACTATTATGCCCTTCATTAGATTAGGAATTGGTTAGGTAGCAAACGTGTGGGTTTAGTCAGAAATTATTTAGTTAAAACACTAAGTATAAATCTAGGTTAAGCCAATTTTTATGAAGAAATTGCTAAATTATGGCAGTTGAACCACTGAAACACTCTTCATGCAGTTTGAACCACTGTGTATTTATTTATAGTGAAAGATACATACACATTTATGACTTGCATGAAAATGGAAAAATAATGAGAAGGTAAAGATAAAAACTTGTTTGGTGCCATACAAATTAAAGAGAGGGTGCCACCCATATCAGTACTAGTATTACTACCAAACCTATACATGTTGATTTTCTATCTCATTTTTTTTAAATAAATTTTTTCTTTCATTTGTTTCTCTTTTCACTATTTTTATAATGTAAATGTAAATGAAAAAAAAAAGGTTTTGTGTATAAAAGTACAATATTTCATTATATTGTTTATCACCTCTTTAAATCAACAAGTTTCGTCATTCAGACTAACTTATGCATTAGATCTGGGGAGTGTGCTCCTGCTCAAGGTCTCAAATTTGATTTTCTCTGGTATTAATTTGAGGGGGTTAGTTTAACTTCATTAAAAAAAAATAAAAATGAACTTATGCATGATGTAATACTTATTTTATTTGTGCACTATTAATCGGAAAAAATAAGAGTAAATTACACTCTCATCCTTTCAAATATGTTTGAATTACACTCCCCTCCCCTCTTATATTAAAATATACACTTCCATCCCTTGAAAAGTAAAATTTATACTCCCCTCCCCTATAAGAAGCTTGAATTACAACTCTCTCTTAATAATTACGTATGGATTACACTTTAATCTATTTTAACATAAATAAATATTTTTATAATATATATTAATTTTGAATCACCATTTAAAAAATATAATTTTTCGTTTCTTAATAATCTAAATGTCAATGACAATTAAATTTAAATATTTTGTTATAATTTTTATAATTTAAAATATAAAATTCACTTTTAAATAACCATACTTAATCGACTTTAGTAATTTTTCACATATTTTAATTTTATTTTGGGTTGTTTAAAACTATATGTTAATGAAATTGTGAATAAAAAATAGAGAAATATATGTAGTCAAAATTTGATTATATTAAAATGAACTCGCAATGCTATTTTTCTTTGAAGTGTGTTAGATTATTTGTTTGCTAGATTATTAGAAATAAAAAAATATATTATTGAAGGACTAAAACATAGATTTTAACTTAAGAGGGGAGGGAAATGTAATTCAAGCTTCTCTCAAGGGAGGAGAGTGAAATATTTTCTAATATGTTTTGAATAAGAGGGAAGGTAAGTGTATATTTTAACATAAGAGGGGAGGGGAGTGTAATTCAGACATCTTTAAAGGATTACTGAAAAAATAATAATGATTATGATGACCAAATTAACTGACTTAATGAATGAATCTTCAATTTGATATTTTTCTTATTTGGGATGATAATCTCATTAAGTCACCCATCATTAACCAAGGATCCCTTCTTTCAATAAAAAAAAAGAAAGATCCCTAGAGAAACTCTTTAATTTTTTGTAAAAAAAAAAAAAGAGAAACTCTTTAATGGTCACAACATCAAATAAAAAAGATTTCGGCACATTCATATAAAATGGAAAAAATTAAAAGAGAATAAAATTCAATAATATTAATTGATGTGATTAAATTATTTTTATTTTATTTAGGGTTGTGACCATATAGTAGAGTTTCTCGGATCCCTTATGTCTTATGCTAGGTCACGCATCTTAATTCGATTATCACCTCTTTCATGTTCACGAGGACTAGCATAAACAGTAGTAAGAAGCCGAGGCTCCGAATCTTTGACTTGAACACAATTATGAAGAAAATGAAAGTCATCATAAATGAGTTGGATTTTAACTTCCATCTATATTCCATAACAACTAAATATCCTTCGAAAAAATTGTGTTGATGCTTTAGCTAATATTGGGTGTAGAATGGGGTATGAGATGATGTTTTATGAGTCTTGTCCGACTCAAATTAATCATTTGTTAGTCGTTGATTATGCATGGATTTTTTTCCCCCGCATTTAATTAAGATGTAATTTCTCTCTTTAGACTTCAACCCTCCGATAATCAAAACAAATACTACCTACGTCCCTAATTATAAGGTCCTTTTGAAAAAATAACGGGAATTAAGATAGTGGATATTTGTATTAAATATGTTTGTAATTACTATTGTTTTTACAATTTTATCCTTTAAGAAAGAGGGTTGGCTTATGTTTTCAACATTCTATTTATTGCTGATTGAAGAAAAAGATGTATAATAAATAGGGGTATGTATGTAAAGAAATAATTAATGTAGTTGGAAATAGAAAAGGGATCTTGTAAAAAGGGACAAAAAAAAATTCTCAAAAGGGTCTTATAATTAGGGACGGAGGTAGTAAAATAAAAAGGGAAATGATAAAAGGCACGACAAAATTTTTGTGCCTAATTGCACGAACTATTCCTCTTATTAATTAATATTGACAGACAGTAATGCTTTGGCATTTGGCACTTGATCTCATGATAATTTATGTTTAACTAAGCTGATTCACCAAATAAAACATGAATTTGGAGCATCTTAAGGGTTGTAATGCTTTTATCGGTGCAACATTGACAGGGAAGATGATGGTGCTACTACCGACAACAATTTTATATTATCTTAGTTTATTACATTATATTTTATATATTTTAGTTAATCTTTATCTTATAAATCCATAAACCAACTAGAAGAGGGTCATTCACCAAACAAAGTGTGTGTTTTGAGCATGTCGTACATGAGTCGTGCATTAAATCTCTCGTACCATATAGCAACGTTCAAATAAAAATATCCCCAGAAAAAAAAAAAACACAAGCATCCGTTAACAAAGAATTTTTGAAATCCAAACTCTTATCGCCTAGTTTTTTAATGATTAATTTTTTTATAATGGTTTACATTTTAATGCTTACTTTTTGTAAAAAAATACTAATTTTAATGCTTACTTTTTGTAAAAAAATACTAATTTTAATGCTTACTTGTATTACATTAGACTAATAATAGTAAAATAAAACATCAATCCCATTTACATAAAGATTTAAATTTCATAACTATTTCAATAAAGTTAAACTCAATAATTTGTTGGCCTCAAATACTAAAATCTTTCTCAACATTTTTTTATTTTTGATAGCTTGTGTTATTCTTTATTCTCGACAATCATGTTATTCCTTAACCACTTTGAAGAGACTCTTTATCTATGAAAAATATAGTAAAAACCGAGTTTTTCCTCCATATGTTTTTTCTATGGAGAAAACTCTATTTGATGTGTATCGGACATTAATTGTAAATATCTCTTTCAACAAAATTTTGATTCTCTTAGTTCGTCACACTATGAGAGTTCAGCCGCTTTTGATAGATCAAAACTTGATTTAAAAAATCGAGAGAGATCGATTTATGTAAATATAACATAAGTTACACAACTGTTATAAATAAGTCTTAAAGAAGAAAAAAAAATATCATGCCGTGAAGCAAACACTCCACAGTAGAAAGTTTTCAAAATCAAGTTTCCTAATCTTTTTATGATTGTTTGTTCAACATGTACCCTTATTTTTAGTCAAAATATTAGGAATAATACAATGTATCAAAAAGAAGTTTTGATTCAGTCATGGTGATCATCACATAGCAAAGAGTTTTTCAGATGAACATAGAAAAAAGTACTTAATTCAGAAATATTACAAACAATGTAGAGGCATGTTCAAATTTACAATATTACAAACAATATTTGACCTTTGACATGCATGGTCACATATAAAACCACTAATGTGCTAAATTGTTACTTGTTAGACAGAAAGATAACATAGTTGCCAATAGTTTTTGACAGTGGCATGCTGTCATATGAACATTAATTCATGCGATCTTCTTCAACTTGACCATCTACAAAAAGTTTAAGATCCATTAACTACATATATATGAGGCAAGGTAAACGAGAATATATCAACTGAAACAAATAATCTCATTTATTAGGAAATCAAATAATCTAACAAAAAGACGCTTTTGGGTTTCAAAGAAGATTTGGCTGCAAAGCTTGACTTTAGGAAATCAAAGAAACAAACAAATGAAACTTATACGGAGCTGAGAAAAGTCTTGAGGTCTCACCTCCGAGATAGACGGCCTGGTTTGCTTGAGCATCAGCTTCAGTGTTAAGTTCCTTAAACAATTACAAAGGAAAACATGTTATTTGTTTACAATGAGATAAATATATAAGGAGTTGTATTCTAAAATTGAAGAGATAAAAACAAGTCAGAACCGAATCTTATTCGTGTGAGTGAATGTCATTCGAGTGAGTGATCATGAACAATAAAGCGCTAAATCGCTAAATAAATACCCTGCGAATGTGTTGGATGGTGCATGAGTGAAAGTCACCCTTCAGCTCCAAAGCCTCGTTACATAAGCTCCTTAAATTTGCATTGTAGATGTTACATGAACCCTTAAACTGTTGCAAAACCAATAACATATCTTAGTATATTGTTTAGAAAAGAAAAATGAATCAGCTCCATAATATATAACCTCAGCAGCATATAATAGAACAAACCTGGTTGACAACTAGCTCAGAGTCCCCTTTGATAGCGATGTGATGATATCCTTTTCGGATGGCTTGTTTCATTCCTAAAATCAAAGCGCGATACTCAGCAACATTATTTGTTTGGTAGCCTAATCCTTCACGGAATCGATAGAGCTACAAAGAAACATAAGGGTTAGCTACATTTTATAAATAACATATAATATAAAGCTCAGATGAATTGTTGAGTAAAGTTGGTACCACATTCCCATTTTCAGAACGCAGTATAGCTCCTGCACCAGCTGGTCCGGGATTTCCACGCGATGCGCCATCAAACTCAACAATACAAGAACGCTGCAAAATAAGATTTTGTTACTGCATTATCTCATAGATAGAATAGATTATGTTACAAAACTTTACGTTTAATATATAAACTTCATACTGCGAAAACTATACAGATTTTCAAAAAGTTAACATAGGTAAGAATCTAACATCTAAGTATCTATAAGCAAACAGAATTTATACAATTGAGTTACATTTTTAAACTTTATAATATGATTTCTGGACCAAGTAATTAGCTTACTGACTTTTGTATATTTGCCAAAAGCTTAGTAACTATAATGTGAATCTTATGTCACTGTACTGTTATGCATGAGCCTCATACAAGGAGATAGCTCCAAAATCTTTCAAAAAAATTCATAGTTAAGATCTTTAAAAAAAAAAAAAACTTTCAAAACATTCACTTTTTTATTTAGAGTGTCCTTATTTGAACATGTAAAATTTGATAGTGTATTGGGAACTTCTAAGTTTAATCCTTGCTTAATTTTAATAGGTTTTTTAGTCCCTATAAAAAAGAATTACTTCTAAAGGTTCATTTACTAAAATTTAGAATTTTTTAACATGAGCCGAATTAAATATGAATTTTTTAAAACGATAAAAGTTAAAGATAAAATTAACAAAATCTGGACGTAGAAATCAAATTTTATGACAATTTTTTGCAGATGAACTTTTAGTAATGTTCTTAACATGTCTGTAAAAATTTGTTCAAAAACTAAGAGTTTAAGCATAAATTAAACAAATTTGAATTGAGGAAGGACTAATACTGAGTGCATAATTTTTTTTAGGGACTAAAAGAACTATTAAAATTAAGTAAGGACTAAACTTGAAAGGTCCCAATTTTATAGGGACCAAAAATATATTTAACCCTTATTTATAACCAATGATTTGACTTAAAGAGATCAGAAAAATTATTAAAAATTGAAATCATATCTACAATTTATGCATATACGGTGCCAACATAAAAATGGTGTGAAAATAGTCATACAAAGGGAAGTTTGGAAATTAAAAGTTTTTATTTCAACAAACTTGTGATTTGTAACCAATGTATCTTTGATTTATTCACGAACAATAGATATTACTCATTTTACACTTTAAAGAGAATCGTTCAACTTAAGAGGGCCGAATCCATGCAAAGCAAATGTTAATAATAATAAAGGTTTGTCTAACATGTGCAATATTGCACATGTTAGCAATATTGCACATGTTAAGGTAATTAAAAGTAGTAATTTTTCATTGAAATTATTAACGAGTGTCTCCGGAACACTCTTTAAGCATCCAAAGTGGTAATATTTTATGAAAGTTTGTGCAATTATTGCATTAGAAATTATAGTTTTTACTTTTTTTTTTTAAAGAATAATTTCTCCATTAGGAATGCTTAAAGAGTGTTCCGAGAACACTCGTTAACAAGACTCTAATAATAATAACAAAAATGACACTACTAGTTTTGTGTCATTCTGAGCAAGAAATTTTCATGTTATGATATCCAAGATTTTTCTAAATATACCGTAATAATTAATATAATTAATATTCCATCTGATTTAAAATACCGTATAAATAATTTTTTTATATATATTATGTATCTGATAGACAAAATAAATACAAACAAACTTACAGTATTACGACGAGGAGGAACAACTTCAATATATCCACTAAAATGCTCCATCTGGACAAGAAAGAAAAAGAAATCAGATAAATCAATCAAACAGTAAATAATAAATATATATACAATCAAACTTCAAGAATGTAACACCTTATATATATATATAGAATAACATTACTATAAAATCACTAGTTTTAAGCATTTTTATGCCAAAATCCCAAAAATGCCTCCAAAGAAATAAATTAGTAGTGTATATGTGTTTAAGATAACACAAAAATGCTAACTAAAAAAGTATCATCATGCATTCCATGCATTTTCAAAGAAATGAAGAATATAACATAAGAACTTATGAAGAAGATGAATCACTCACCTTGTCACTCTAATTTTTTTCTCTAAAATGTATTTTTGTAGAGTCACACTATACTATAGTGTGTGTATATATATCACAAAATGAAATCGGATTTTAAATTTTCATAAACTAGAATAAATTATTTGCTTCAGTTACGGATATATTCCAGTAAAAATGAATTTAATATTTGCTTCAATTTTTCAATTTAATGGAGTGGTACCTAGCTACACCTCAGTATAACAAACTCTGTCAAAAAATAACTATGGTGTGGTAAAATTAATTATATTGAGTACTATGGACAGTAATAAAAACCAACCATGGTAAATGTAATAATGAGCATGGCAGAAATAATAGCAATCCTATGTCACCAATGTACTATTCATTTTGAAACTTGGTGTTGCTGTGTCCTATATGAGAGACTAGTAAGTAGTAACGTGGCTGATGCAAAATTTCGTTCGATTTATTTAATTTAATTTAAGGTGTTTTCATTTTATTAGTACAATATATTTCTTATAGCGTTACTTTGTGTATATTGCATTAATACAATGTTATATGATGATTGTTAAGGGATATAGTGTTATTCATGAAAGGTGAACCGATTCAAGTGGTAGAAAAATTGCTCATTTACGCAAGTGGTCAGATTTTTTATCTCTATTTTTGTGTGCCTCAAATTCTCTGACGGAGGTTAACCATCGTTAAACAATGGTGAAAAAGTCTTCACTTCGTATAATATATTTAGTTGAAAAAATAAATTATGAAAATTATTTTTTGATAGATCAAATTATGTAACTTAAAAAATGTGTGTAAACAATTTAGATGGACACACCCTTTCATAAATATTTTAGTAAAGACACTCTCAACAATCTAATCTGCCCTTCGCCTTCACTGTAATCTCATACATGAATCACATAGCTATTGGTTAGTAGTTTTAGCAGTTCATGGTTCAGTAGTCAATGGAGTATAGAACATTAGAGATATTTTTCTACATTATTGCATGATATGCATTTTACGGTCTCACCAAATTATACCTGGAGCTGATACATATGTCACACGTAGGAATTAGTTCAACTATATGCTGTGAATAACAGCTCCGTGACAGTGGAGAGGAGGATTGAAGTTTGGTGAATGCAAAAGGTGGGATGGAATACTTTAGACTGGTCTTTGTATCCTAATTTTTTATATTTATTCAAAATAATAATAAAATTGCTGGTATGGTTTTTGTTCCAGCAAAACTATGCAAAGCACAAAGGGTAGCACAAGGTACAAATCATTGTACATCTGGATTTTAAAATCCTAATGTATGTGCTTGCTTTCACAGTAAGATACCCACCCACCACACATTATCCCAACACTGCAAATATGAGCTTCTTCATTTTCACCTTATATGAGCCTCTGGACGCGAGATTGTATAACAATGTCCAACCAAACATAGGCTAAATTAAGTATTCTATAGCAACGTCCAACCAAACATAGGCTAAATTAAGTATGTGGCTTATGATTTGGATTTAAAATCCGGATAAAACACGTCCAAAATTTAAAATTTGGAGAGGGGTAAATGAAGTACAGTAATATATGAATGAACTGAGACAAATATATCATGCAGTCAATCAAACACTCCACAGTAGAAAATTCGGAAAATCTAGTTTCCTAATCCTTTTTTAGTGTATGCTCCATAAGTACCATAAATTTTTATCAAAAGGAAGTTTCATTTGGGGGTCATGACATTAAACACATTTGGTTGATCATCACATAGCAGAGTTTTGAAGATGAAAGTAGAAAATAGAGATTCACAAAATATGAACATAACAATTTAATTTCCTAATCACATGACGGTCATCTATACATCATGGATGTTGAAACTTAGAAAATTGTAAGCAACATTTGACCTTGGACATGCAGTGTCATACCGTCATATGTAAAATCCTCAATATGCTAAATTGCTAGGCTCAGCTTAAAACAAGAAATGTAACACAGTTAGTTGTCAATAGTTTGTTATGGTGGCGCTGTCTCTGACGATGATTAATGCATATGATTTTCTTCAACTTGACCATCTACAAAAGTTAAACATAAAGATCAATTAAATTCTATGTTCCGCTACCAAATATGCTATCTCCGTCCCAAAACGTCTAACCTATTTGTAAAAATAAAAACATCGTCCCAAAATGACGGACTCGTTTCAATTTTCAGTACAACATTAACTATTTTTTTTCCTATTGTAACCTCTAATTAATATTGTTTGCATCACTCTCAATTCAATATTTTCTACTTTGCATTTTATCATGAAAGTGAATACACCAATACACGATAAGGGCACTTTAGTAAAAGTACTCTTCTCTCTTTTTTATTTATACAATTTTCTTAATTTGTGCACATTGGCCAACTGGGTCAGTTATTTTGGGACGGAATGAGTATATGTAAATATAATTTGAGGCAAGCTAACAGATTATTTTACTATATTTCTTTAAAAATTAAACATAAACTATATCAACTGAAATAAAAAACCACACGCAAACCAAAGATACTTCTTGGTTTCAAAGCTGCAAATCATTGGAATTCCCATTAATTGGGAAATCAAAGAATCAAACATTAATTGAAACCTATAAGGAACTGAGAAAAGTTTTATGAGGTCTAACCAGTGAGATTGATGGCCCGGTTTGCATTACGAACAGCTCCATAGTTACGTTCCTTAAACATTAAAAAAATACATGTTATTATTGATATAAAAATATAATTTGTAATCCAAAATTGAAGAGATAAAAATTAGTCCGAACTGAACGTAAATATTCATATAATTAGGAGTCTAATGTTATTGGTGCGAGTGATCTTGAACAATAAAGCTAGGGTGCCGATCTTCTATTCAAAGAGTTGAACCAGAATTTCTAAATTCATAGTATACTAGATTTAGTTATTCAAGCATTTGGATCACATGACTTTTTTTGTAGACAGGCATGCAAATTAAAAAAATCACAAGAAAAAGTATGATCAAAATGATTCTCAAATACCAATGTAATTGTTTTCAACTCCACAAAGCAATATCCAAATGCGTTGGATGCATTGGATGATTGAAATCTGTGCTCAAATGCTTTGGGAAACTTAAACATATAGACTGAATTACAAAAAAAAAAAATACCCTGGAAATGTGTTGGATGCGGAATGAGTGAAAGTTATCACTCAGCTCCAAAGCCTCAGCACATAATTTCTTTAAATGTTCGTCTTTGATTTTCCAGGGATCCAGAATCTGTTGCAAAACCAATAACATATGTCGGTATTTGTTCAAAGAATCAAGTATGAAAAATGAAAAGTAACAATGGGTAAATCTTTAACAATAATATCTAACCAATTAGGATGAATATGAACTAAATGAATCCAAAGAAACCTTTCTTTTTTTGGGAAGGGGATGGGTTCCTTAGGTTGCTCTTAATGTAGAAACCATATAATTACTTGGAATTTTCAAATAACCAAGTAATATTCTGTGAACAATTGGATTATGATTTCTTTTTATGAACATTCAAATGCAACTTTAAGTTTAAGTAATGAAAATTATACTATTAGATATAATAACGAATTAACGATGCATATTCTATAATAGAACAAACCTGATTGATAACAAGTTCCGAGTCTCCTTTGGCAGTAACATACTTAAATCCCTTCATACTCGCATGTTTCAATCCCAAGAGTAAAGCCCGATACTCAGCGGACTCTTTTGTTTGGTGACCCAGTCCTTGGCGAAACCCATAGAGCTACAAAGGAACATAAGAGTTGGCTACATTTTATAAGTAAATAATATACTACCCAATTGGATTGAATTGTTGCATATAAAGTATATACCAGACTCCCATCTTCAGCAAGCAGTAAAGCTCCTGCACCTGCTGGTCCACGATTAATGTTTAGATCACCAAACTCAACCCCCATGGATACACCACCAAACTCAAGGATACAAGAAAGCTGCAAATAATACTTTGATACTCTATTATCTCGTAGATAAAATAAATTTTGAAGCATAAACTATACAGTAGATTTCTAAACATAAAGAAAACCAAGCATAAACTTTAAAGCACGGTGCTGGTTCAATAAAAACTTTGAGGAACTGAGAAATTCCAGGGTGTAGAAAGCTTTCAGAGCTTCCACCATCGACTAGCCCTTGTTTTTCACATCGTCCACCAATTGTAGTACATTAAAATCAAATGTCTACTGGGTCATTTGTGGGAGAAGAACTTTTCATCACAAAAATAACACAGTCGGTAGGTTGGATTCTTCTGATTTGAATTTCAGAAGGGGAAACTCTATATATTTATGTTTTTCTGTTGGTTGGTAAAAGGTTTGGTGCTACTGCTAGGAGTTTGAAGTTAAGTTGGTAGGTTGGATTGGGTTGGCTATTTGTGTTTTTTTATTTGAAATGGTGTGTTTGTGGTATTGCGTTTGGGAAGGGTGGCTGGGAATTTTGGTTTGGTCGAAGTGATGTATTTTTCCTCATAATTTGGCTAGAGTGCCTTTTCAATGGTTTGGGGGGATAGTGCCATCACAAACAGAGCCGGAAACTCTCCAATTTGAAAGGCACAACTTCAACATATAGAAAAACAAAGGCCAATTCATTCTCAGAGCTTTTCTGTCCCAGGCAGTTCTATGCAGAAAAGCGTTGATGGTTGTCTTGTTGTTAAGACAAAGTTTAAACATGTACAATCCTCTACTCATCATCATTCAAGGCCAAAAACTTTGAAGGGAAATCAAATGAAGCAAAAACAAGCACTGAAGGTTGTAATAAGAGGATTATTTTTCCTCATTGCCTTTCTTTGTTATAGTTTCTTTGTTTGTTAAATTGTTTTCGATGTTCATAACAATATACCTATTCTATGTGCTAGTTTGGAAGGTCTACTTTAGTTGTTGCATTAACCAAGAGTCACACATCTGAGGCATCCATGTAAGTCCCAACCCATGTAAGCTTAAACAATCTAACTCCAGGGCCCTCTCATACACAGAAGGTCCAAAATCAAGCTCTAACGCTCGTGTAAAATCACGCTGTTAATGAAATGGGTGGGACATTTTGCATCATTTGGAACCAAGGAACAACCTCTAAATCCAAACATAATTGCTAATTATCTACATCAGATGTTGCATAATAATCAAAGACTTTAAAAATCCAATCTATAACATTTTGGAAATCAAGTTTAACATTTCTCACCTGTTGTTTGGTTGGTTTAACTTGCGATTGAGTGCCATGCGAATACCCTTGAAGTGTACCAAAGGCATCTGTGATTCGATTGATCTTGACATTCATCCACTCCATCTTTTCTAGCAGCTCTGAGTGGTACTTCTCCATTCTTTCACTTATTCGCTTTACTTCAGCTTCGAGTTCCATCATTCTTGTGTTGTTGTCTGCCATGGTGAGATGACACCACCAAAATTGTAATGAGCAGAATAAATGAATAACAAAAGAAAAAATAGTAAAAAAATTAAAATTGTAAATAATTACAATTGTAAGTATCTAACTTCTAAGAAACTAACATAGATAAGATGAAAGCATTTTGATTTTGATTTTGCTTCCTCATGTTACAAAAATAGCTTATCAAGACCATGCCATCACCTTCTTTTCCAATTGCATGTCGTTCCTTGTTAACATAATTTCCCATGTCTCGTTTGCAAAATGGTGTAATTTCATGCGCTCCTACATCTTTAACAAGAGGTTGAAAAGTCTTCTTGATCCTCACTCCTGGATCATCATTGCTTTGGATTGCTCTCTTTACACGCAAGTTCATTTTCCTGTTAGCCTTGAACAATCTTGCCTTTGTAGGGGTAGTCTCGTGAGAATGGCTAGATTCAAATCTTTTAATGTACCACAAACCATCGTCTTCCAACTTAATGCAAATCTTGGCTGGACAATTTTTTTCCTTAGATGGGAGAGTTTGTAACGAATTTTTTGACAGTCTAGATCCCTCTCTTGAGCAAGCAAGAATTACATAGCAGATCTCTCCATTATCTCCTTTTCTTGATGTTCTAATCTTCCACCTAAAACCCTTTTTCAAAGCATACTCTCCATAAAATGTTTTAACATCATCTATGCAAGAAAAACACATCCCTGTTTCAGGCTTCCAACGTGCTTCATCATCATTACAGTTATCAACTTCTATAACTTCATTATCATTAGAGTTATCAACTTCTATAACTTCATTATCATTAGAGTTATCAACTTCTATACCTTCATTATCGTTAGAGTTATCAACTTCCATACCTTCATTATCATTCGAGTTATCAACTTCTATACCTTCATTATCATTTGAGTTATCAACTTCTATACCTTCATCACGAATAGCATCACAATCTACCGAATTCTTTGAACTATCCATGAAGTTCCAATTGAGGGTGAAAGTGCCAATCCAAAACTGCATAAAAGAAGTCATTAAGATCTATAATAAGTTATGTTGCAAACATTGAGATTTTCAAGTTTATTCATAAATTATAGTTGTAAAATTAAAAGACAATAACACTACAACAAGTAAATAATTACATGGAAAAAGTTCTATTCAATCCAAGACAAATACATCAGACCCATGACACAAAGTTAACGCTAGGAACTGCTACACACCAAAATAAAACAACCAAATAAGAGAAAGTAGCAGCCCTATAACATTCCAATACCACACCATCAATGTGACTACACCAGACCCCTACTAATATAAACAACTAACAACCAAACCTTACCCCACTAAGTCGAGTCGGCTACATGGATTAAATTACGCTATAATGCTCTATCATAAATCATATTTCGGTCAAACTCATCCAGTGATCTGACCAGCCTCCATCTAATTTACTCTCCTTACTACATAATCTACAAATCTTCTCTCTACATACCTAAACCACTTAAGCCTATTTTCCACCATCTTTTCTACTATAGATGCTACCCAACTCCCTCTCTAATATTGTCATTTCTATATCATATCTCATTTAGTCTTACCAGTTACCACACATCCAACACAACATCATCATCTCCGCTACGCTTATTTTATTCTCGTGTTAGTTCTTCACCGTCCATCACTATGTTCCATACAACATCTCTGGTCTTATAAAACTTCCCCTTCAACTTGAGCAGTACTTCTTATAGAATGTGTGTCCAATGTCTGACACGACACGACACTGGCACTTGTAATTATATTCAATTATGTTTTTTTCTTCAAATTATTACTAATGTCAATGCCTCAGTGTCGTGTCCGGTGTCCGTGTCAGCATTTCATAGATAATTAACAATAAAGCTACATCTACCTAACTTGGCAACATAAACCAAGGCAGTCTTGACTCTCCCAACAAAATCTAACTAACTTACAAAATGATATCTACACAGAATCAAACTAAAAACCCTAAACAGAGATAAAAGTAGGAAAATAAGGATGAATGAGCTGAAATCATAAACCAACAAAAATGGAAAATAAACCCTAAATACCCTGATACCTTAATTATAATGAGGAATGAGTTGAAATTATAATGAGTGAAGGAGGAAGAAGGAAATTGTGCCAGAAGTTTATTCCAGATCAAAGCTTCGTATTTGAAGCAGTACCGAAAATCAAGTAGGATTCTGAAGAAGAAGAAGAAGAAGAAGAAGTCAAAATTGAAAGTATGTATGAACAACAAGTCATTACGGTGTCCGTGTACTCTTGTCAAATGTTTTGTAGTATGTAAGTTTTTATTTTATTTTAGACATAATAGTAGTTTTGGTCCCCTATGTTTATAGAAGTTGCGACTTTGGCCTCATAATTAAAATAATTTAATGTTGGCCCCTATGTTTTGCCCCCTTTGCATTTTTTGCTCCCTAGGTCAATTTTGACAAAGTCAATGCTGACGTGGTGCCACATGTGTAATTTTTTTATTTTTTATTTATATTTTTTTAATTAAAAAAATATATTTTTTTAATAATTAAAAAAAATTACACACGAGGCGCCAAGTCAGCATCGACTTGGTCAAAATTGCTATAAGGGGCCAAAAGTGCAAAGGGGTAAAACATAAGGGTCAAAATCGAATTATTTTAGTTAGGGGGTCAAAATCGCAACTTCTTGAAACATAGGGGCCAAAATTGTTTCTTTTAAGCCTATCATACAACCAAAATAATTCTATCACGCTATGTTGATACATTGATGTTTCTTTGATGCAGTAAAACTGTTTTTCAGTGGTATGCGTAACATATTGCAAAAAATTGTGCTTTCATATATTTTCTTAATAAAAAAAATAAAAAATTCTTACCATCTTACTGTTTGCAAATTGTAACGCCCTCTTTAATTATTTGATTATTTTAATGAGTTTAGAATATATTTATATGATTTGTATGATTTATATGATTTATTTTGATGAGTGGTATTTTGTTATGTTATATGTTGGTATTTATTAGTATAATATATATATGATTTGTTTTAGAAATATATATTTGTTATTGTTAATTGTTATAGAAATATTTTATAATATATATATATATATATATATATATATATATATATATATTAGAATAGAATATTAAGATTTGGATATAAGAGAAAAATAAGTAGGTTAAAGATTTTTATAAAAGGGGAGAGCTAGAATATTTTGCAACACAATCTGAAATATTTTGGTAGGCAATCTAATATATTTTAGTGCATGCTTTGAAATATATTTTGATACTTAATAATATATTTATGTACTGAATAATGTATTTTTGTACTTAATATAATATATTTTAGTACTCAATTGAGATATTTAAGTACTAAATCTAATAGGTGCATTACTTGTTTCCAAAGTTTCTCACTTTTTAGTTGTAAACTATCCCTATAAATAGAGAACTCTCACAGTGCATTCTACACACCGAAATTCACAGTTGATGCTTCCTGTGCTTTTCTTCTCTTCTCTCTCTTTTGACTTGTGTTGACGAGTCTTTCTTCTTTTTCTACTCCTTTCTGTCCCTTCGGAATTAAAAGTGTTCTTAAGACCATAATCCCTTTTCGGTTTAATATCCTTTTAGAGAAGAGAAAGCGGTAGAGTCCTTCGTCGATCAATCCAAGGTAAGGGTGGGACTAACATTCAATAATCTTAAGTCATTGATTCTGAAAATTGGATTTAATATGCTGTAAGTTTTAGTTTTGAGAATTTGGGAATTAGGGTTAAAATTGATTATTTGATGATTTTCTAAAATAATATTTTGGGTCAAGTTTTATATGATTTTGAGTCTCTTTTGATGTTGGGGGCTCATGCCCTGTATTGGTACCACATGCATATAAGAGGTCTAAGTTGCATAGTCGAGTTGGAGTCGCATTTGTCGAGTCAAAGTCGTTGTTGATGAATTATCATCCATGAGTTGTTAAGTTGTCGATGAATTATCATCTATGAGTTGTTGAGTTGTCTTCTACCCATGTGTTGTTAAAGAAGTACCTATGAAGATTGCATGATGTTTATGATGTGAATTTTATGATGTTGACTAAGATGTTGCTATGTTGTCTATGATATTGATTATGATATTGTTATGTTGTTATGATGTTGTTTATGATATTGATTATTATGTTATGTTATTATTAAGATAATGTTTATGTTGTATTGTATATAATTATTATTATTAAGTGATGATTATGTTGTATTAGATATGATTATTATTATTATTAAGTGAATATTATGTTATGTTGTTGTTATATTTTTATAAGATGATGAATATGTTGTTATTATAAGATGATGAATAGTTGTTGATATATTATTATAAGATGATGATTATATTGTGTGGTCTAAGTTATTATGAGATGATGATTATATTGTGTTGTTTAAGTTATTAGTGATGATGATTACATGATGTTATCTATGAGTTGTTAAATGTATTTGATGATGATTATGTTAAGTTGATAAGTTGTTTTTTATTCATGAATTGATAATGAGATGCTTGGTGGAGAAATGTTATTACGAATTAATGATGTTGTTATGTTGTATATGAATTATGAGTAAGATGTGGTTATGTTGTATATGAATTATGATTATGATGTGATGATCTATGTTGGTTATGATTTAGTTATTATGTGTTATATGATGATGTTTATAATGTGATGAATATGAGGTAAATGATAATTAGAAGTTGGTTGAGTTATTAAGAATTATTACATGAAGAATTATTATTATTAATAGAGGAAGTTATTTATGTTGTTAAATATAATTAATGAATTATATGCTTGATATTATTGTTTTGTGAAATCTCACCACTTCTGCTTGGAAATGTTGCTCTTCGTATGAGTAACTTGCAGGTAACCAAGAATAGTTGATGTCGTGTGAAGTTTCTCTCTCGTGTGTCTTAGGTGCTCTGATACGTAACGGGATGTGAACCTTGTTATTGCTTTTCTATTCCTTACGTATTGTTTTGAAGATTTATGACTATGTTTTTAGATTGAATTTTTATGGGACATTTATGAAGAGGCCTTCGTGTCAAAGACTGTCTTAGTTATTGAATAAATTCCGCTGCGAAGTATTAAATATTTTTGAATTTTAAAGATAAATAGTTATTTATTCAGTTTATGATTTTAAGAAAAGAATGTGACATTCCATTTACGTGGAAAACTCTGATTATTTTTATGAAATTTTTATGTTGAACGGGGTGTTACACAAATCACCTTTTCTAAAGAATGTATATTATCGTAAAGAGAAATGATATTTGAACATCCATTTAGTGACAGCTTTTGCAACAACTTTCTCTCTCATACTCACATTATTTTTTACTTTATCTCTCTATTGTTATAGTTTCCGTGCCAATACCACTTTTTTCTTTGTAAATTATGGTTGTCAAATAAGTTGTCACCAAATTGGTTGTTCAAATAACACTTCCCTTAAATAAATGGTTTAGATTCATTCGTCAATTGTTAAAAAACTAGTAACATCTTCGATGTCGGCGGTTGTATGCTTCCGCCGCTGTTGTTAAAATCGGCAACGGTTCTGTTGATTTTCTGGCGATGGTAACGAGTTTCTCCGGCGCTTCGGTGAGCACAGGGAGCATAATGTTCCAACCACTGTTTTGTGGTTTTGATTGGTTTCCCGTATTTAAAAGATATTTGATGCATTTTTTTTTTCCAACTCTTACAACTGTAATATTGATTATTTTTTTTAATTTATTTTTTGTTAAATATAGTTGGATCAGAATGGAGCCGAATTGAAGCGTCTTTGTGTTG
Organism: Medicago truncatula; assembly: GCF_003473485.1. NCBI lineage: Eukaryota > Viridiplantae > Streptophyta > Magnoliopsida > Fabales > Fabaceae > Medicago > Medicago truncatula. The sequence goes on along the minus strand of NC_053047.1, from coordinate 2,002,911 downwards.
TTGTGGAGGAAAAATCAAAATCAGAATCGAAGTATCAGACTCAAATTCTTAAGAATATTGATGAGGTTAAGGATGATATGGGAGTCAAACAACAAAATCAACCACTTTCATGCACCATTCCGCTCAAACAGTTGTGGTGTATGAAAGTGGTTGATTTTGTTGTTTGACTCCCATATCATCCTTAACCTCATCAATATTCTTAAGAATTTGAGCTAGATATTTCGATTCTGATTTTGATTTTTCCTTCACAACAACACAAAGACGCTTCAATTTGGCCTCCATTCCGATCCAACTATATTTAACAAAAAAAATAAATAAAAAAAAATCAATATTACAGTTGTAAGAGTTGGAAAAAAATTGCATCAAATATCTTTTAAATACGGGAAACCAATCAAAACCACAAAACAGTGGTTGGAATATTATGATCCCTGTGCTCGCCGGAGTGCCGACGAAACTCGTTACTATCGCCAAAAAATCAACGGAACCGTAGTCGATTTTAACAACAGCGGCGAAAGCATACAACCGCTGACATCGAAGATGTTACTAATTTTTTAACAACTGACAACGGCGTCGTCGGAAGAGAAACTCATATTTTGTTTTAAGAAACGAACAACGGCGACAGAAACACACCGTTGTCGAAAGAGAAACTCGTATTTTTGTTTGAAGAAACGAACAACGGCGGCGGAAACACACCGTCCTCGGAAGAGAAACTCGTATTTTGTTTTCAGAAACGAACAACTAGAGCGGAAGAGAAGTAAAAACTCCGACGTCGGAGATGAAAATAAAATACTGAGATATTTTGCCTTTATCTTACTGTATCTATTTTTGGTAGTTGTGTTTCTCTCTCTTTCTGAGGATGAAATCACAGTCAGTCACATTCTCACACTATATGTATTGTCAAGTCAAGTGAATTTCAAACAAACAATTATCTAACTAGAGTTAGTTCTAACAGTGGTAATTTTTTCTTCATACCAACATTTTTTTTTTTTTTTAAGAATTCATACCAACTTATTTCTTAACTTTGTTTATTTTTTGATTAATAATTTTATGATTACCTAAATGAAAGAGTGTGATATATTAATATTCTATTTTTTGTGTCGAAAAAAAATATTCTATTTTATTTTTCTAAATACTCTTTTTGTTATATAATAGTTGTCCAATTTCCCTAAAAATAAATAGTTTTCCACTTTTAAGCAATAATTTAGAGAAAAAAAAAAAGAACATGTAATTTAATAAATTTATCTTTATTTTCTATTGGTGTATCCTCATTTCAGAAAATGCAAATCTAAGAATAATAACTTGAAAATTGTTTAACCCTTTTAAAGTTGGTCCCAACACGAGTAAAAAAAGAGAGTTGTGTTAGGCAACGACAATCAACGTAAAGTTCTTTTAAGAAACCATTGATTTTTCTATCTACAAAAGGGTTAAAAAACTATTACATCTACAATATCAACATCTTCTGCCATATATAACAACACATGAATATTTTGTCACAGTTCATGTAATTAATTAACTAAAATAATTAAAGCGCAACACTAAAATTGAAGTTGAATCACAGTTTATAAGTTAACTTTAAACATAACATGTTCTAGTAAAATTGAAGTTGAATTAGTTATTTTATCTAATTTGAAAAACAATTCAGTTAAACTTCAAAATCACAAAAATTTATTAACATATAGGTTGTTACAATGATTTTATGCTTTGTAGTAGTGTACCATTGAAAGTAATTGGAGTAGAAACCAACTCTTGTAAGTAAAATGTCCATTGAAATTAGGATTGTGATACCATAGCTGGTTGTTCCTAATAATGTGTTTTCCGAAAGCACTTAATGTTGAATGAGTCCACCTAAGATTTAATTATCATACCTACTATAGTACTCACACAAATTTTGTGACAATTTGATATTTAAAACAAAATTTAATTTTGTTTGTTTATCTTCCATTTGATTGATATGCTTAAATATGTCAAAACACACTATCATAAGCTAGCATGTAGTGTTTAATAAATTTTAACAAACTCATAAAAGACAGGTCACAAAGACATATCTTTAATCAATAAAGCATGTACGCAAAAGATATAACGAATTAGACATTCAACAACATGTCAAGTGACATGAGTACTTGATGCACAACTTCAATATGATTATAAAAAAGAAAAGTTAATTTTACTGCACTCAACATATATGTTATGAATCCACTTAGCCAGTGAAATCAAATTAAAAGTAATATCGGCACAAAAAAACAAATAATTAAAAGTAATATAAGCTTCACCCTAAAGAAAGTAAACAAATTATAGTCGGTATATGTAAAGCCAATACTAAATTAATGATGATGAATAATCATATAAAATCGAAATATCGTCCAGATCCAAAATGATACAAAATGTAATTTGACTAACAAAAAAAAAATTCAAAATGTAATCAACCATTTTCTTTAGCATAAGCCATGCCAAAAATCAATGCATGGAAAGTAGATACAACTTACCTTGACATTTTTTTCTGTAAGATACCTCATTGATTTCCACAACAGACACAATGAAAAAAATAATGCAACAACTCAAATTAATGTAACAACTCACTTAGGTTTTATTATATTATATATTTTGTTCTGTATGATACCTAATTAGATCTTTCTTGAGTGGAAAAGGCAATGGTGCATGCAAATGGCTGAAATTCGAACATAAAACAACAAAACATAAGTAATAGCATTAAACAGTACAGTAGTAGAAGTAGAATAACATGTCCATAAAAATATAACATCAGAACATTAGTTTTTTTACAATTCAATAAATGCTAAGCAATGTAAGAGTGCAGTGCAGTGTGAATAGCTAGCTTCCATGCCATTCAGGTTTTGGCAGAAGTGTTACTTGAACACAAGCATTAGCTACAACAATAAAAAATAAAAAAAAAGATTTTTTTAACCTTATGTTGTTTCCCTACCAAATAAATATCAAAAATCAAATAAACATTATTAAAAAGAGTTTTATGTCTAACCGTCAAGAATTGCAGCCGCTTTTGCATTTTCACATGCATATGCGTTATGGTCCTGAAACGATCAGTACCATAGCATTAGCATAGATGTTATGCAAATGATATAATATCAAACTTAACAATCCCAACATAATAAATGTAGTAATTAAATACTAATAATAAACTAAACATCTAGTAGAAACATAAATTAAAGAGTTATGTTAGATTGACACATTTTTCTCCAATTAATTTTTTTTTTTACCAAACCATCCTCCCCCCCGCTCTCTCTCTCACACACACACAGAGCTCTCTTCCTCCTCTCCGCTCAATTAAATAGACTAAATTCTAAAATAAATAAATACCTCATGAACCAGACGGATGGTAAAAGACTCAAAGCTTTTTTGAATGTCCATAGCCTTTATGCAAAAGTCCATTATATCGTTATCCTTGTCTGTTAACTTCCACGGTTTGCCATACTGTTGAGAAAAAAAAAACATAATTTTAAGTTTAAATAATAATAATAATAATAATAATACCTTGTTATGAAGATCCACAGAGTTTCCAATTTCCTTCACATGTTTATAACCATTTCTTTAGCATAAGTCATGCCAATAATCGATGCATGAAAGACAGATACAATTGATCTTGACATTTTTTCTAAAGATACCTCATTGATTTCCGCATTAGAAAGAACTAAAAAATAATGCAACAACTCATTATTGGGAACCGGAGTTCAAACAATTACACTTTCGGATTTCAAATCTATAGACTATCACTACTAACGTAACAAACCATGTAATTTAAATAAAACTAATCGTGGTAACTTTATATTATAATAACAACAACAACAAAAATAATAATTATAACAACATGAGTAGAGACTTAAAAAAATGTTATAAATATCACTAGAGTTTTCTATTGCTTTCACTTGCTTATAACCCATTTCTTTAACTTTAACCGTAAGAATAATCAATGCTTGAAATGCAAGCATTTCATTTGACTTTGACTTTGTTTCTGCAACATACTCTATTTCTTTTTGGAATAGAATCAGCTAAAAAATAAATAAAATCATTGCCTTCAACAAATACCTTCAAAATTAATGCACCAACTCACTTAGGTTTTATTGTATTATATATTTTGTTTTGTATGATACCTCATGAGTGGCTTCATCAAATAGAAGAACTCCTAATCGAGTAAATCCAGCTCGTACTGTAGTGGAGAAGCAAATGGTGCATGCAAGTGGCTACAGATAAAGTTCTTTTTACTACACTGTTAGTATTTCATTTGATTGGATATAAAATTTAAATGTTTTATCAAAAATGATTTAACTCACCTCGTGATTCATTTCATCATGTTGTTTTATTCCAATATATTATTTATGTGGTTATTTAAAAAACAACAATTTAATTGAGTACAAGTTAACAAAATTATTATACAATCGTTAGCATTCAGACACACATTCTTTCTACTACATAATGAATTTAAATTATAAGTAATGTTTTTTATGAGATAAATCCGACATTATCTTATGTAATACCATTATTTATTTTTATATATTATTAAAAAAAATATAGTCAAAGTATGTTATATGAATATTGCATATAATTTAGCTGGATCGCACTTTGTGGAACGGAGAGAGTACTGTCGGCTCTAGGTGCATATTTCAAAAAATTAAATCATTTGATGAAGTATATGTTAACAAAATTGTAAGTTGTACATTATAAATTGTTTTAAGAATGAAACATAATATGTCCCAATTTATAAACCATCTTTTAATACCAACGAACCAATAAATTATATTTTTCTTATTATAACAAAATTTAAAACAGAATTTAATTTGTTTTTTTATCTTCCATTTGATTGATATGTTTAAATATGTCAAAACACACTACAAGAAATTTGGCATTTTGCGACACCTAATTTGCGACCCTTGCTTTAAAACTGCCTCAAAGTACACCACTGCGACAGTTGTTGCGACTGTTTTCCCAACAGTCGCAAGTTTTGTAGTGATTTTCCTTTTATGCCTTCCAATTGTCAATTGCGCTTTTCACCCAAAATATTTTCATCTCTCCCGCTTTCTCAATTTCATTCCCACGGTTCCCACTTTTCAAAACCCTAAAACCTCCATTTCAATCTCACTCTCTATCTGAAACCTAACCCTCCCAATCTCACCCCCAATTTCAATCTCACCCTCAATTTCAACCGTCAACATGAATCTCACCCTAAAATCCCCAATTTCAATGTCACCCTCAACATGAACCTAAGACAGCTTGCTTCGTTCTTCGACTCTGTTTGGTTAATCTGAGACAACTTTGGTTTGTTCTACTCTCACGAAACTTTCTTCTTTGTCAGCCACAACGCCATTACTTCGTGAGGGTGTTTTTGGAAGAAACGACCCAACCTGCTTCTGCATGTGGTTCCTTAGAGTCTTCTCAATTCTTCTTCAAGCTCGTGTGATTCTGTTGTCCTTTTTTCTTATTCATTCTTGTGTTATACATTGAATTTCTGTATTGTGTTGAATCTGAGTTGTGAATCTTCAAAGTTCTAATTTTTATTTCTTTATATTAACCATCATTTTGTTAATTGAATCTGTGTAATTTCTTTTTCAGTTTTGGGCAATTTATTTTGGTCATTGCGTTTCGCCGTGGTTCGCACTTCACCTCTGCTACTTCACTTTCTCAAGGTAAAATTTATTCATTTGAATTAGGTTATTGGTATAGAAAGGATCAGGAAGCTACTTGAAATATAAAGGGGTTGAATGTTGTTTGGATTATTTGCTCATAAGATTCTTGTATTGTGTTCCTCAAAAAAAAAAAAAAAAATCTTGTATTGTGTGGATTGTTATTGGTATAGAAAGAATCGGGAAAATGATTATTTAGTACAAAGATTATTTCGTATTATTTAATTATAATTAAAAACAAAGATTAAGTGACATGGGAAACCAAAGCTAATAACCAAGACTTCAAAAGTTAGTGGGAAGCTTGAGATAATGAATGAAGAAAGGGTTAAATTATCCATTGAGTTCCTCTTTTGTCTTCTTTTTTTTCTTCCTAATCATTGTCTTATTCATCTGCCTTTTTAGAACTTGCTAATCATTGCCTTTCTTCTTTCCAGCCAACAAATTTAGAATCAGCAAGAGATGGTAGACATTCATCTGAGTCTAGCTATCGTATTGAGGATCATGGAGCAACGTCACGAAGGGATGCCTAGATATTTGCATGGAGTTTTGCCTAGATATTTGCATGGAGTTTTAATTCTGATACAATTGTTTTGAACGTCTAGCCACTAGGATGTACTTTATCTATTGTTTTGATTGTTAATATTGAAAGAATTATATTTATGGGATTTAGATATTTTTAGTTATATATTTATGTATTTTAAGTATTTTTTAATATATTTATTTAAATTGTCAACAAAAATTGCCCCATTAATTATTTATTTTTTTTAAAAAAAAACTAAACATTTGCGACTGTTGTGAAGGGTCGCAAATGCCCCATTCAATTTTTTTTTTAAAAAAACTAAACATTTGCGACTGTTGTGAGGGGTCGCAACTCCGTTTAATTTAGATTAAACCACCTAATTTGCGACTGTCTAGAACTGTCGCAATAACATCTGCGACGGTTGGAGCGACTGTTCTTTGAAGGGTCGTAAATGACTGTTGCGACCCCAACATCCGCGTCTGTTGGGGAACAGTCGCAAATGTACATTTGCGACCCTTCTAACAGTCGCAATCAGCAATTTTAAAGGTCGCAAAATGCATTTTTTCTTGTAGTGACACACTATCATAAGCTAGCATGTAGTGTTTAATAAACTTTAAGAAACTCATAAAAGACAGGTCACAAAGACATATCTTTAATCAATAAAGCATGTACGCAAAAGATATAACGAATTAGACATTCAACATGTCAAGTGACATGACTACTTGATGCACACATAGTAAAAAGACTTGTAGATTAAGAAATGAAGGTAGAAAACTATAACTCACTACAGCTCAACATAGTAAAAAGTAACTATGAACTATGATAATGTGTATATTAGAATTTAAGGTATAATCCTATGTGATGTACTATTAGAAATTGGTCTTTGAGCATATTGCTTGTTTTTTGTTTGAGAGTCACTTCCTATTCGCCCATGTGTTGTTGTAAAATTGTCCATCATCATTCTCCCTTTCTCATATTGGTATTATTGCTGTTTTGTCTCTATCTACCATCATCCACCATATGATTTAGTCATTTCCTCCTTTTGTCATCCAGGATAATTGTGTTACGATTGTACGATTGAGTATAACAATTCAATTGAGTATAAGTTAAATAAAATTACTAAACAACCGTTAGCATTTAGACACACATTCTTTCTACTACATAATGAATGTAAATTACAAATAATGTTTTTTTATGAGATAAATCCGACAATATCTTATGTAATACCAATATTTACCTTTATATATTAGTAAAAAAAAATATATAATCAAACTATGTTATATGAATATTGCATATTATTTAGTTGGATCGCTCATTGTGGGACGGAGAGAGCACTATACTATATCGGTTCTAGGTGTATATTTCGAAAAAATTCAATCATTTAATGAAGTATATGTTAACAAAATTGTAAGACGTACATTATAAATTGTTTTAAGAAAGAAAAAAAAAATCCTAACTTAAACCGTTTTTAATACCAATGAACTAAAATATATTTGTCTAATTATTTGAAAAATATATATAATTTATAGAATTTTTTTTTGTTATGCGGACTAACGGGCTACCCGCGGCCCATTCGGGCTAGCCCTAACGGGTACCGGGCTTTTAAGGGCCGGGCTAAAAAGCCCTATTAAAATTCGGGCTCAATATTTTAGGCCCAAGCCCTATATTTATTCGGGCTAAACGGGCCGGCCCACCATTTTGACAGCTCTACATATTGGTTGTTTTTTGTTTGATAGTCACTTCCTATTCGCCCATGTGTTGTGGTGAAATCGTCAACTATCATTCTTCCTTTCTCATATTGGTATTATTGTTGTTTTGCCTCTATCCACCATCATCCACCATATGATTTAGCCATTTCCTCCTTTTGTCATCCAGGATAATTGTGTTACGATTGTACAATCCTTACCAACAAAGTGGAACCGTTTTAAGTGCATTGTATATATTATTTATGTTGTTATTTAAAAAATAACAATTCAATTGAGTACATGTTAACAAAATTACTAAACAACCGTTGGCGTTCAGACACTCATTCTTTCTATTACATAATGAATGTCAATTATAAATAATGTTTTTTCCGACAAAAAATAATTTTTTTTTTTTTTTTTATGAATTTTGATTTTGATTTTTTTACATTTTTTTATTAATATTATATGTATTAATGGTTTCCATGCATTGTATGATTTAAGTAAAAAATATCTAATACAAGATGAGCTTATACCAAATAGTAGATATCTTAATTGATAGTTGATATACGAATAAACTAATTTATGGTATTTGATAAAATTAAGGATTGAACTAACTTGTAAAAATAAAATTAAGAAAAGAGACATGTTTAATTAATATTTAATTTTTTCTGATCTAAGATAACTTATAGAGAAAAAATGATAACCTATAACATAGTTATAAGCTACTTCAATTTGTTTATCGAAAAATGTTATAAGTTAGAAAAAAACTAGTTATAAACTCTCCAATTATCAAAAAATTACGTGATCATAAAATCAAACACATTCTGTCATGGTGATCATCACATCACATAGCTAAGAGTTTTTGTATTCCATAAGAAAAAGGTGGGCCTAAACGCTCTTCTTCAACATGACCATCTACAAAAGGTTAAGATAAAAATTCATTAAACTTTATGCTCCCCTACAAAACATAGATATAAAATTAAAATTTTATGGTTTTTTTCAAAATATTTCTTTCAAAACGTTATCTAAATTCTATCAATTAAAATAGAAAATGAAAAACAAACCAAATACACTTTTTAGTTTTGAAACAATTTTGGTTGTAAGTCATTGAAATTTCCATTTATTACGATATCAAAATCAAACCGATAGGAAACTGAGAAAAGTCTTGAGGTCTAACCATTGAGATTGATGGCTAGGGTTGCATTAGAATTAGCTCCTCCATTTTGTTCCTTAAACATTAAAACAAAAATACATGTTATTTGTGGAGGTTGAGATAAAAATATAAGTTTTAATCCAAATATCATAAGAAAAAGTATGATCAAAATGATTCTCAAAATTCAATGCAATTACTCAAGAAAGCAACACCCAATTGAGACGGGAAACTTAAACTAGACCAAATTACTAAATAAAAAATAAATAAAAAAATACCGTAGGAATGAGATCGAAGGTGCATGCGTGAAAGTTACTCCTCAGCTTCAAAACTTTGTCACATAAGCTCCTTAGATGCACGTAGTTGATTTGCCATGGTTCCGCAGACTGTTGCAAAACAAATAACATATGTTGGTAAATTGTTTAGCAAAGAAAATGTATCGAAAATGAAAGTAACAACGGATAAATATAACAATATCTAACCAGTTAATTAATATGAACTAAATGAATCCAAAGGAATTTTTTTTTCTTCAAGAAAGGGATAGGTTCCTTAGGGTTGTTTTTGTTGGTGTAGAAACTATATAATTATTTAGAATTTTTACATATGTAACATTTTGTGAACAATTGGATTATGTTTACCACAATACCCTGAATTAGATGTATCATTCACATCACCTGCCACAAGTGTTTTATGTAAATCATCGTATTCAAGATGTGTTGTTGAAATGGAAAAGAGACTTTGGGTGTTTTATTTGATAAGAAAGTACATCTTAAGTTGAAAGGAAACTTCTATCGGACAACCGTAAAACTGGCGATGTTGTATGGTACGGAATGTTGGACGGTTAAGAGCCAACACGAGAATCAAGTACGTGTAGCGGAGATGAGGATGCTACCCTGGATGAGCGGTAAGACTACATATGATAGGATTAGTAATGACACCATTAGAAAAAGAGAGAGTGGGGGAAGCACCTATAGTGAAAATTTCAAGACAAAACCAAAGGTGGAGCCCTTCATGGACTAGGGTGGGCCATGACCCACCCGGAAAAATATTTTAAAATTAATGACTATAGGTCTGTTTTGCAAAATTTTATACAATTTTACATCGGTTTTAGTTTTAAACAGATCTAAATCTCCGCAAAGTGGTGTAATGGTCCACATGGAAAAAATAATAATTAAATTATAGGTCTATTGTGCGAGACTTTAAACATTTTTTCAACGGTTTCAAAATTGACATACATGATTTTTTATTTTATTTTTATACTTGACTGGTTAGCGAAGGCTTATAGATCTTTGAATTTGCATGAGTTTCAAATCTCTCGTATATTATCCTCTCAACTGAAAATTTTCTCAGTTAACAGTTGTAAAATATGTATTCATTTTTTTAAAGCATTCACCCTAGTTTTTTTAGTCAAACTCCGCCATTTCAAATCCGTGTTTAATGCTTATTATAACTTTAATTTTGTGTTTATATAATATAGTTTATTTTAATGGTTCACCTGAGCTTTTTTTTCTTGCTCCGCCACTCGACAAAATGCAGAATAACACATGAATTGTTTTTATGTAATTGAATAATTTTTAGTGTGCGGATGCTTTACCAGCTCTAAATGTGAAGATGGTTCAGATTTGATTTTTATGAACAATGTCCCGCTCATATTACACATTTATCCACGGTAAATTAAGATGTAGTTACTATTTTAGACTTCGGCTCTCTACTTATCCAAAAACAAAATGTTCTTAAATTTGATATTTAAATTGGATTAAATTTTTCGTATCTTGAATTTACCCTACGTAAATAATTCAAATTTCACAAATTCATACTGAATTTCTTCCTATGTCTCTCATTTTATCTTTTTATCTCTCTCATTCGTTATCTCCATATTTCTTCATATTTCCTACACTATGAATTCACAAGGCAAACACAGATACTTTGGATTTATTCTACAAATATTTTACGTTTTTTAGTTTTACGGTTACACAATGAAAACTGTGAGTTAAATGCTCACACCTCACCTAAAGATTCAAAGTGAAGCAAGCACTTCAGAGTAAAAAATTTGCAAAATCAAATTTCCGATTTTTTTTTTTTTTTGGAGTCCTAACAGTATGTTCTAAAATTACGTTAAAGTTTTGAAATTACTAGGAAGAATGCTATGTGTAAACAAAGCTCATTTTTAGGGTAAAAAACATCAAAACACCTTAAGTCATGGTGGTCATCAATCAAATAGCAAATAGTTTTGAAATGAAAGTAGATTAGCAATGCTATTTCTCGCAACTAATATCATCTCGAAAGTTTCACGAATAAAGTTTCAACAAATGAAGTAGTGTCTTTCACGAAAAACATAGCAAGTATTGCTTGTATGTGGTTAAACGTTTTATAGCAATCGTGAGAGTGCCGTGAACCAAAACTTGTTACATCAAGCATTTTCCAAAGTAGAGTAGCAGAAAATAGATATTCACAAACATGCACATAAAATTATAACAATCCAAATTTCTTACTAGCAATATTTGTTTTTTTAAATCCCTAAGCAAATGGTGGCACAAGCAAAACATCCAATATGCTAAATTGTTTTTTGCAGAAATGTAACATAGTTGCCATTAGTTTTTGACAACGGCGCCACCATATGATCAACAGTACGCATCTTCTTCAACTTCACCATCTACAAAAATATAAAGATCCATTAAATTTTATTTTTTCCTACCAAATGCATATATGAAACTAAAATTTAACGCATGCTAAACAAATCGTTTACAATATATCTTCAAAAAGTTACTAAAAGAAAATATATCAATTGAAATAGAAAACTAAACACAAACCAAAGCTGCTTTTCGGTTTCAAGGTAGTTTTAGTTGCAAGTCATTGCAATTCTCAAAGGAAATCAAACATTTGAAACATATAGGAAACTAAGAAAAGTCTTGACGTCTAACCACGAAGATAGATAGCCCGGTTTGCTTGAGCATTAACTTCAGTGTTATATTCCTTAAACATTAAACAAAAAACATGTTAGTAATTGTTAACGCGCGAGACAAAAAAAAAACTATTAGGAATTGTGTAGACATAGATTGAACAAAATATATAACTTGTTAGGATGCTAATTTTTTATACCGTAGGAATGTGTTGGATGTTGAATGAGTGAAAGCATTCCCTTAGCTGCAAAGCATCATCACACAAGCTCAATAAATTCGGGTTGCTGATTTTCCATGAACCCAAAAACTGTTGCAAAACCAATAACATGTTATAAGAAAATTGTAAATTTCATTTTCTTGTTAATGTAGAAACCATATATAATAGAACACAAACCTGGTTGATAACATGTATGGAGTCTCCTTGCACAGTGATGTTCCTAAATCTTTTATAGATTGCTTGCTTTAGACCCAAAATTAAAGCGCGATACTCAGCAGAACTATTTTTTTGACAACCTAGTCCTTCACGAAATCGAAAGAGCTGCGAAGAAAAGAAACATAACAGTCAACTACTATATTTTATAAATCAACATTATAAAGTAAAAACGTATTGAGCTACTGCATAAATTTGATACCAGTCTCCCATCTTCCGCATACAGAACAGCTCCTGCACCAGCTGGTCCAGGATTTCCACCTGATGCACCATCAAACCGAACGATACACAAACCCTGCAAATAAGATATAGAACTTTGGAGTTAATATATGATTGTCAAAACTTTATACAAGTTTTAAATTTTGATAGAAGAGTAACAAAAAAAATCATGCATGATATGGAGCTTGGACAGTTACTAACACTAACTATACATGCAACTAATTTTATATAGAGAGTTGGTCATAATTACAATTATATAAGTATCTTTTGACCTATTATCTTTGTTATAGTTAATTAATTAGAACACAAAATAAACAAATCAAAATATGAAGAAAAATAAGAAGAAGATGAATCACCTCTCTATGGTTTCCAAGGCTCATGATTTCTCTCTCACTCTCTAAGGTTTTCAACTTCAATTCTTATGCTCTAGTGTTTGTTGCGTAGAGTCACACTACTATATAGTACAAAACTAATTGGTTAGTTATAACAAATTCTGAAACAGATTTTAAATGATTTTTTTTACCACAGCTGCAAAAAGTAACTATGGTAATTAACTCCAGTGAGTACTATGGCAGTAAAATGGATAGAATCTGAAATTGCTTAATTTTTTTTGGAAGAAAAATAATGTAGTAAATGAATAATAATCTGAAATTGCAATTTAGTAAATAAATAAAATCTTAAATTGCTTAATTTTTTTTGGACGAAAAATAATTTAGTAAATGAATAAAAATCTGAAATTGCAATTTAGTAAATAAATAAAATCTTAAATTGCTTAATTTTTTTTTGGACGAAAAATAATTTACTAAATGAATAAAAATCTGAAATTCCAATTTAGTAAATGAATAAAATCTAAAATTTCATATCTGGAAGAAAATAATTTGAATGCTTAATTTATTTTTTTGGCACCTGAAATTGCAATTTGTATTTATATGGAAAAAATATGAAAATGAATAAAAATTTAGTAAATTGAATTTTGATTCATTTTATTTTTATAAACGCTTGTAATTGGATTTTATCTTTTTTTGAAAAATGATAAGATGAATAGATTGTGTGTAATATTGGCTAATAAATACACAATCCGGTATTCAAGGATATTCATGTCATTAGTAAATTACTTGTCAGAAAAAATGTCATTAGTAAATTAGTAAAATTATCAAAATATCGTATCAGTTAAAGATGATCTTTCTCACATGAGAGAACTCTAACCTTAATTATCTTGTTCGTATATGCAGTGGCTGAAGATTAATTTGGGGCAGTGGAGAAATAAAATTCTAACATGATAAGTCGTTTTCTTATACTTTTAGGTAATGTATTTGTGTCTTAGAGAAAGTGAAAAATTATGATAATGCAACTCCTAGAAGAATTGTAACAGCAGTAGAGTTTAGAGAAATTAATTGATTTCATCATGCTAGTTTGGATCAAATTAAATACCGATAGTAGTGAAAGTGAGTCACATTTTCGGAAAGTGAAAGTGAGGCACATGTATGTATTGTGAGACTAATAAGTATGTGGGTGGATGCTTTATCAGCTCTAAATGTGAAGATGGTTCGGATTTGATTTTTATGAGCAATGTCCGGTTCATATTACATATTTATCATTTGCCGATTTTGTCGGAGTTACTACTCCACGGTTAATTAAGATGTAGTTTTTTTTTTAGGCTTCGACTCTCTACTTATCCAAAAACAAAAAGTTCTTAAAGTTGATATTTCAATTGTGATTAACTCTATGTAAATGATTCAAATTTTACAAAGAGAAATGATATTTGAATAACCATTTTATGACAACTTTTTCTCTCATACTCACATTATATTTTTACCTTCTCTCTATTGCTTTGGTTTTTGTGCTAATATATCTCATTTTCTTTATTATGTTTTGGTTGTCTAAAAAATTATCGTGTAAATGGATGTTCAAATAACATAACTCTTTCATAAATTCACATCGATATCTCCATATTTCTTCATATTTTCTACCTTCTATCTCCTTTTTAAGCCCAAAATCACCAAAGAGTAGAAAACAAAAAAATTAGATATCCAAATCTAAAAATAAGTTACACAACTGTTATAAATACTAAATAGTGGCACTTTAACATAGTAAAAAAATGAGTGGCGTTTTCATAGATACTTTGGTTAATTCACTCCACAAAATTTTTACGTTCTTTAGTTTTACAGTCACACAAGTGAAAACTGAGTTAAATACTCACCTCACCAAAAGATTCAAAGTGGAGTTTGATGTTCAACAATATGAATGAACGTGACATGAAGCAAGCACCCAGAAATCAAATTTCTTAATCCTTTTTTTGGTTATGTTCTAAAATTACCTAAAGTAATTATGACTTCAAGTCAAATTATTAGGAAGAACTTATGTATAAAAAAAGCTCATTTTTAGGGTCAAAAACATCAAAACACCTCAATCATGGTGGTCATCAATCAAATAGCAAATAGTTTTGAAATGAAAGTAGATTAGCAATGCTATTTCTCGCAACTAATATCATCTCGAAAGTTTCGCGAATAAAGTTTCAACCAATTAAGTTGTGCCTTTCACGGAAAACAAAGCAAGTATTGCTTGTATGTGGTTACATGTTTTATACACTTAAGCCATTGTGAGAGTGTTGTGAATCAAAATTCGCTACATCAAACATTATCCAAAGTAGAATAGCAGAAAATAGATATTCACAAACATGCACATAAGAATATAACAATCCAAACTTCATTTTGTTTTTTAAATCCCTAAGCAAATGGTGGCATCTACAAATAGTGGCATATTCAAATTAACAATATTGTAAACAACATTTAACCTTTGACATGTAGTGACGCATGCAAAACATCCATCATGCTAAATTGTTTTTGGTAGAAATCTAACATAGTCGCCATTCGTTTTTTGACAACGGCGCTGTCATGTGATCAACAATATGCATCTTCTTCAACTTCGCCATCTACAAAAATATAAAGATCCATTAAATTGTATGTTTTCCTACCAAATGCATATATGAAACTAAAATTTAACACATGCTAAACATATGTTTTAGTTGCAAGTCATTGTCATTCTCAGTAATTAGGAAACTAAACACAAACCAAATATGTTTTTTGGTTTCAAAGTAGTTTTAGTTGCAAGTCATTGTCATTCTCAGTAATTAGGAAATCAAACATTTGAAACATATAGAAATTAAGAAAAGTCTTAAGGTCTAACCTCGAAGATAGGTAGCCACGTTTGCTTGAGCATTAGCTTCAGCGTTATATTCCTTACACATTAAAAAAAAAAAGTTAGTAAATGTTAATGGCGAGACAAAACAGAGTTATAATCTAAAAAAAAAAAAAAAAAAGGCTAAATTGCATTTTTCGCTCCCTAAATTTTAAAATGTTGCGATTTTGACCCCCTATTAAAAAATGGCAAAAGTGACCCTTCATGTTTAGGGAAATATGCTATTTTGACACCCTAACATAAGGGAAATATGATATCTTCTAAAAAAGTTGGGATTATGACCCCTGTTTTAGGACATGTAGCGTCTTCTCAGCAATTTTGAGACGAAAATGGCCAAAATTGCCATTTTTATAAATAGGGAGCTAAAATCGCAACATTTTAAAATTTACGAGGCAAAAAGTGCAGTTTAGCCAACAAAAATTGTCAGAGTGAGCATGAACAATGTAGCATGGACCACTGTAAATGTTTTCAACCTCCAACTTTGGTTTATTTGATTTTCCACAAAGCAAATACCATATAATTAAAAGAGGGAGTTGTAATCTAAAATAAAAACAAAAAGATAATAAGCTAGTTATACTTGCATGTAAATATTCATAAAAATAGCATGATGATATAATGCACGTAATCTTTGCATGTTATTAAAGTATTCATATAATAAGTGATGTAGGATGCTGATTTTTAATTCAAGGTGGAACATTTAGATTGTGTATATCTAATTTCAAATTATAAAGTTAACTAGGATCACATGACTTCTTTTATAGACCAAATTTCTAAATAAATACCGTAGGAATGAGTTGGATGTTGAATGAGTTAAAACATTCCCTTAGCTGCAAAGCATCATCACACAAGCTCAATAAATTAGGGTTCATGATTTTCCATGAACCCAAAAACTGTTGCAAAACCAATAACATATTATAAGAAAATTGTAAATTTCATTTTCTTGTTAATGCAAAAACCATAATAGAACACAAACCTGGTTGATAACACGTATGGTGTCTCCTTGCACAATGATGTTTCTAAATCTTTTATAGATTGCTTGCTTTAGTCCCAAAATTAAAGCGCGATACTCAGCAGAACTATCTGTCTGATCGCCCAGTCCTTCACGGAATCGATAGAGCTGTGAAGAAAAGAAACATAACAGTCAGCTACTATATTTTATAAATCACCAATATAAAATAAAAACCAATTGAATTGTTGCATATAGTTGATACCTTCCGCCCATCTTCCGCAAACATAACAACTCCTGCCCCAGCTGGTCCAGGATTTCCACTCGATACACCACCAAACCGAACGATACACAAACCCTGCAAATAAGATATAGCACTTTGAAGTTAACCTATGATTGTCAAAACTTTATACAAGTTTTAAATTTTGATAGAAGAGTAACAAAAAAAATCAAGCATGATATGGAGCTTGGACAGTCACTAACACTAACTATACATGCAACTAATATTATACAGGGTTGGTCATAATTACAATTATATAAGTATCCGTTGACCTAAAATACATATTATCAATTTAGTCCCTAGCATACAATCAAGACGACAAATATGAGTAAAATTCATTGGTACCGGTGTCAGAAAAAATATTCATAATCTCATAGACATATTCGAGAGTACTCTACACTCTCCTAATTTTTTATTTCTCTCTTTTCCTATTATATTTGTTATAGTTAGTAACAAAAAATTAACTAATTAATGAATTAATTAATTAGAAGACAAAATAAACAAATAAAAATACAAAGAAGATATAAGAAGAAGATGAATCACCTCTCTCTGGTTTCCAAGGCTCATGATTTCTCTCTCACTCTCTAAGGTTTTCAACTTCAATTCTTTTGCACTAATGTTGCTGTGTAGATTCACACTACTATATAGTACATAACTAATTGGTTTGCTATAACAAATTCTGAAACTGAATTTTAAATGATTTTTTTACCACAGCTGCAAAAAGTAACAATGGTAATTAACTCTGAGTACTATATGGCAGTAAAAATGGATCTTTTCAACCTGCTTATTTGACTTGCGACATATGTGTGATATTCAAAATGTTAAACTGCATGTGCATGCACAGATGTTACGTGTGTATGTATCTCAAATTACATATATGGATATGGATTGAGAGGGGACTAAAGATTATGAACTGTACACACCACATTTTCGTGAATATGTGGATCCAAGACCAACAATAACTCACTGCTGCAAAATATCCATAATTAGTATGAAAATAAATTTAAAGATAACAAGTATCAAAATACAAAACTTAATCAATTTGCCTCAAAAGAGCAATGATATTTGTACATTCATTCCATGACAACTTTAGTGACAACCTTGTTTCTCTCTCTTCTTATTGGTCAAAAACAATGGATAGAGAAAAAAGAAGAGAGAGGATAAGACCATCATGTGAGTATGAGAGAGAAAGTAGTACAAAAGTTGTCACAAATTGGTTGTACAAATATCATTTCTCGCCTCAAAAGGCTTTCATGTGTAGTACACATCAAAGGGACAAGCGTATGGTTTGTTCAATGCTTAAAATGCAACTAAAGGAAACATAATTAGTGAAACCAGTTACTTCACATTAAGTGTAATAAAATTGCAATTTAGCGTCCACTAATTCTGATGCAAATGCATTTTTCCAATCCATTTTTTACACAATTTAGCATCAGGTCAGGTAGACGCTGATATTTTTGATTTAATTCTCTAATTAGCGTCCACATATTTTGATGCTAAATATTTGTAATGTAGTTTAAGTGGGTGAAACATTTGCTTGGAGTTGGCTTGGTCTTGTGGTCAAAGGCAGTTCAACTTCATATGGATTGTAGTGTAAGAGTTAACCCGATAATTACTAAAGCGGGATGCAAGGTTTTTGGTATAGGTTAGTGTAGCGAATTATTCGATGGTTAGAAATGGATTGGGAAGCGAAAGTATATCACACATATCCTAAGGTAAACAAGTGTGCAGATGCTTTAGCAACACTTGGTGTGAAAATGGGTTTGATGTGATTTTTTATGAGTAATGTCCGACTCATATTACATAATTAGTTTCGGATTAAATATCGCCAGTTTGATTGCAGTTGTGAACGTACAATTTACCTAAAGTTGTCTTGGCTACTTTCATTGGCCTCATCATCCAATGCTAGGAACTAGCTTCATAATCATTCATTGACCGAACTATATTTTTCGTTCGAACATGAAAAGTCACAATATTTTTAAAAATGTTTTCCAAACAAAAATAATTTACACATTAAGTAACAAGTAAAAAAAAAGTAATAAGTAATGATTTGAAAAACTTCTATAATTATCAAAACAAAATTGAAACGTGTTACAAAGGAAACACTTTCACATTTGAGTCCATATACACAATATGAATGAACATGACATGAAGCAAGCACTCCAAGGTAAAAATATTGCAAAATCAAATTTCCTAATCCTTTTTTTTTGGGCATGTTCTAGAGTTACCCTAAAGTTTAAGATTTCAAGTCAAATTATTAGGAAGAACGTTATGTATAAAAGAAGCTCATTTTTAGGGTCAAAATCATCAAACACCTTCTTCAGTCATGGTGATCATTGATCAAGTAGCAAAGAGTTTTAAAATAAAAGTAGATTAGCAGAAAATAAAGATTCACAAACAAGCACATAAAAATATAACAATCCAAACTTCATAGCAGTATTTGATTTTTAACTTCCTAAGCAAATGGTGGGCATTTACATTTACAAAGTCATGGCATGTTCAAATTACAAAATTGTAAACAACAATTGACCTTTGACATGCATTGTCATATGCAAAACACCCAATATGCTAAATTGTTTTTGGCAGAAATGTAACATAGTTTGCCATTAGTTTTTGACAACGGCACTGTCATATGATCAACAATACGCATCTTCTTCAACTTGACCCTCTACAAAAAATTTAAAAATCCATTAAATTTTATATTATCCTACCAAATACAGATATGAAATTAAAATTTGATGCATGCTAAACTAATTGTTCGCATTATTTCTTTCAAAACGCCATCTAAATGAAAATATATCAATTGAAATAGAAAACCAAACACAAAGCAAAGATGCTTTTCGGTTTCAAAGTAGTTTTAGTTGCAAGTCATTGCAATTCTCAGTAATTAGGAAATCAAACATTTGAAACATATAGGAAACTAAGAAAAGTCTAACCTCGAAGATTGATAGCCCGGTTTGCTTGAGCATCAGCTCCAGTGTTAAATTCCTTAAACATTAAAAAAAACATGTTTGTAATTATTAAGGGCAAGACAAAAATATAAGGAGTTGTAATCTAAAAAAAATTGGTCAGATCTGAATGGAAATGTTCATATAATTAAGAGCCTAATGCAACTGGTACAAGTGAGCATGAACAATGTAGCTAGGATGCCGAGCGCCATTTCAAGAGTTGAACCACCGTAAATGTTTTCAACCTCGAACTTCGATTTATTTGAGTTTTCCACAGAATGTAAATATTCATATAAATAAGAACATGATGATATGGTGCAAGTGATCTTTGCATGTAAATATTCATATAAGAATGATGCTGATTTTTTTACATGAACAAAGTATAAGGAAATCTGTACATAGATTGAACAAAATATATAACTAGTTAGGATGCTGATTTTTTTATTCAAGGTGGAACCAGTATATATCTAACTTCAAATTATTAAAATGAGAACAAAAATATCAAAATGATTCTCAAATACTAAAGCAATTGTTTGCAAATCCACAAAGAAATAGCAATTGTAGAGATGATGAATACCCTAGGAATGTGTTGGATGCTGAATGAGTGAAAGCTTTCCTTCAGCTGCAAAGCCTCATTGCACAAGTTCCATAAATACTGGTTGTTGATTTTCCATGAACCCAGAAACTGTTGCAAAACCAATAACATATGATAAGAAAATTGTAAATTTCATTTCACAAGTTCCTTATTTTCTTGTTAATGCAGAAACCATATAATTACTTAGAATTTTCAAATAACTATGTAATTTTCTGTGAACAGTTCGATTATACTTTCTTTCTATCAACATTCAAATGGAGTTTATGCAAAAGGCGAGAGACTAAAAAAATATGTTTAATATAATAGAACACAAACCTGATTGATAACAAGGTTGGAGTCTCCTTGCACACTGATGTTCTTAAATCCTTTATTGATAGCTTGTTTCAGTCCCAATATCAAAGCGCGGTACTCAGCAACGTTATTTGTTTGATAGCCCAGTCCTTCACGGAATCGATAGAGCTGCGAAGAAAAGAAACATATCGGTCAGCTACAATATTTTATAAATCAAAAATATAAAATTAAAACCAATTGAACTGTTGAATAAATTTGATACCGGTCTCCCATCTTCCGCATACAGAATAGCTCCTGCACCAGCTGGTCCAGGATTTCCAATCGATGCACCATCAAACTCGAGGATACAAGAACGCTACAAATAAGGTATAAAACTTTAGAGTTAATATTTCATATGATTGTCAAAACTTTCAACAGGATTTCAATTTGCAGAAGATTTCCATAAATGTTAAAAAATACTAAAACAGCAAGCATGATATTTAGCAAATTTATATACCATGTAGAACTTTTTATACATCATTGGTCATGCAATTTTATAAGTATCTATTAAACTAAATCAGCAGATATAAGACACTAATTAATATCTTGAAGTGACACTAGTGGCTAGAATTCACCTTATAAGGTAAATAAGTAGGGTGTCCGAGATTCGAATGAGCAAATAACGAGTAACATTTTTTAAATTCATTCTGAGACAACATTTTTTTATTTTGATATGCTTTTTGGAAGTAATTCACCTTAGTGACTTTATGTGTTTGAGAAAATCTTGCTAACTTTTTATTACCATGGAAATTTTGTGTAAACTATAATTTTCTTAATACCTACATTTTAGTATTAGGAAGAATGAAAGTTTACCTTGCCACAATAATTATAAAGTAAACTACCAAATTAATCTCTCACACTTTGTAAGGGCTCTCAAATAGGTTCAAAATGTGTATGACTCTATTAATATTTTAACAAGTTACTATCAATTTGGTTCTTATATTAACCACTTACTACAATTTAGACCCTAACATACTCTCATAAACCACTTAAGATAACTTAAGTCCCTATATTTCAACAACTTACTATTGATTCAGTCTTTCTATTTAACTACTTACCATGAATTTAGTTTCTAGCATACAGGTATTGATTAATATGTATAAAATTTGACAGAACTTTCGTGAAATATTCATAATCTCGAAGACCTTATTTAAAAAAAAAAAATCTTGAAGACCTAGAACACACACTAAAAATATGAAGGAGAAGAGGATGAATTACTCTCACCTGGTTTCCACGGCTCATGATCTCTCTCTCTGATTTTTCAACTCCAATTCTTTTGGCCTAATGTTTGTTGTGTAGAGTCACACTTCTATATAGTACAAAACTGATCGGTTTGTTATAACAAATTCTGAAACCGGATTTCAAATAATTTATGAACCAGAGTATATATTGTATTCTAGTCTAGTATAAATGAAATCAATATTTGAGAATTGTTGTTGGCACATTGTATAAGCTGAGGCACACGAGTAATTTACGTTTTTGTCCCCTCGGCAGTTAACTGTCGAGGAATTTGAAATCGGCTGCAGTTAACTATCGGATGAAACAGCTACCTGCTCCCCCTACATACTATTTTCATCATCAACTTCAATACCACCTCCATTCAATCCCCAAATCCAATTTTTTTCATCAAATCTTGATCCAAAATCATTCAAGCATCAAGCATAGGAGGTATCAACACACTTTTGACGTCAAAAAACAGGTATTGAGCATTTTAGTCCGTTCATTTTTTGGTTTTGTTATGGGTATCTACGTCAGTTACGTAGAACTCTGTCATGGGAAACCTCGGCAGTTAACTGTCGAGGAAAACATCGGTAGTGTATTGCCGAAAAAAACCTCGGTAGTAAGGTATCGAGGAATACTTGGTGAAAAATTTTCACAACGAAAAAATGCCAGCTACTATCATTTTTTCCAAAAAAAAATTATTTTCTTTTGTTTTTTTTTTTAATTCATTATGACATTGATATTGATCCATTAGTTAGTTGTTAATTCATATTTATATGTTGTTTAATTATAGCAATGGTAGAGAACGCGGAAGATGTTCCGGGAGAGACAAAACCAAATTTTGTCGAATTTTTCGGAGATGTCAAACCGCCTAAGGTTGAAGCGAAACCAAACATTGATGGAGCTTCCGTCCATGTTGAAGCTTCAAAATATGTTGGCTCTGGTGTCCTCCCACTTCAAGCCCACGAGGTTGACACAGCTAGGTTTTTTTCATACGACGTTAAATCGAAAGATAGAGAAGAATTGCTTGAGTGGGCACGTCGTCAATCAAATAAGGCGGAATTTACAATTGTTACACAAAGATCAATCCAATGTTCCGTCAAGCTTGATCAATCCAATGTTCATTTAATTTTGTTCTAATCTATGATTCTTTTCTTAAAGCTTTTGTCAAGTAAAACATGTCCGAGGTTGCAAAAATTGAAGGTCATGTTAGGTACTCCGCTTTTAAAAAGACAATTAAGGTTATGATAACACCGACGGACTATCTTGATGATTTGAAGGCACAACTTAAAACTTATTTTGAGCATCTTGGTGAAAATCAATATACACGTCACTTTATTTGGTCAAATGTCATGCATAGACCTAGGAGAAGATATAGACGAATACGCATGGAAAACGGCAAGTTATATGTCTTGGCTTATTCGCGACGATGGCGACGTCGGATTTATGTTTCGAAATATGGTGGAAGATAATATATTATATATGTATGTTCGTTCCATATGCAATTGCGTTGAATGTAAGTAGGATTTAATTTAATGATGTGTAATGAGTTGTTTAATTATGGACACTTTGTAACGTTTTGATGAATTTCAAACGTTTATGTAATTTGAACCAAATGTCGGTTTGATTTAATTATGGACAACTGTAAAAGATATTGTATTTTTCTTGGTTATGATCGAGTTTCAATGTTGTATGATTTATATTGCCTTTGGAAATGCTCTGTTTTAATTACAGATAAAAACTGGCCGAAAAATTGCTTGAAAATGCATTAGAATTATGCATAACCCACTGTCTGCATAATTGTTTTCCTCTGCAGATAACTACCGAGGTTTTCCTCGGCAGTTAACTGCAACCGGTTTCAAATTCATCGGCAGTTAACTGCCGAAGGAGCAAAAACGTATTTTACTCGTGTGCATCAGCCTTATGCAATGTGTCAATAGCAATTCTCTTAATATTTTCATGGAGGTAGAAGATTGTAGAGTAAATGATTTGTTACTACAGCTGTAAAAAGTAACTATGGTAATAACTCGAGTGGCATTAAACTCTGGTGAGTATGGCAGGTAATAATGAGTATACTGTAAATCCTATGTCATGTACTATTATTTGTTTTGAAACTTGGTGTTGTTGAATATGTGTCCTACTTGAGAAGATTAACGTGGTTGATCATGCAAATTTTCATTAAAGTTAAATAAACTATTTAATATGATGTGAGTATATTACCAAATTAACTTGCATTAATATAATGTTATATGATTCTTAGTGCGTAGTGTTATTCTTGATGTAATTCTTCTCAAATGATAAAAATTTGCGATGACATTTAATATGCTAATGTGCAAGTTCAAACTCACAATTATCCACTTCTCAAACATTTAATATATGAGTTTGGTTGCTAGACTCTTTAACGAAACGTAGTGTATGATAATTGAAAACATATTATAAAAACCATTTTACTGAAAGAATGTGTATAAAATTTCATTCAAATTAAGGTCTGAAGAATCCTTTCAAAACATACACATTAAGTTAACCATAAGGTGAAAGCAAGATATATAGGACTAGGTATAAATACTGCAAGGATTTTTCTAAATACTAAGTTATACAGGCTCATACAAACCAACTTACACAATTAGTATTTTTATCCCTAAAATTATGATTTTTGGCCCCAGAAAAATGATTTTGACCAAAATTTCAAAAACATGATAGTAAAGGACCAAAATGTTCATTTTAAAATAAGGATACAATTTTCGCGAATGAAATGAAATTAAGGATCAAAATGCAATTAAACTTTTCAAAATATTTCAGATGTTATTTTAAAGAAAGAAATATGTTTAATAAATTTGAAAAGTGAGTCCCCCTGGAGAGGGTGCTTAACAAAGCCACAATCTGTAATGGATTTTCTTTTCTTTTTGTTTATAATAGGAGTACCTATTAGATATCAAGTCTTATAGAGCAAGACCCTCTCATTTTGGATGGTCTAATAAACTTGATTTGATGTCATACAAAAATAGATCCAAATACTTGTTCACAAAAACTGAAATCATTTCTTTCGTAGTATCAAGATACAAGTTCCTCTTTGGGGATATTTCAAATTTGATAAAATCAAAATCATTTAAAAATAACAACTTTTCTATTTTGACATAGGTTCCCTCCACTAATCCTATGTAGAGATCGGCAAGAGAGTAATTGCGAACACTTATTCCAACCAAGATTCAAACCTCAATTCACTTTGTTATAAGAGCCTAGCCTTTTCTATTAGACCAAACCCTCCACCGGTAAAAGTGCGAACATATATTGTGTCTAAACAAGACGTCGTGACTTCACCTAAAAAACATGTCGTGACTCGTGACATTATGCTAACCAATGCTTAGTAGAAACAATGCTGTGAGATAACAGCAGTAAAAGTAGAATAGCATAAAAATATAACAATCCAAACATAACTCAGTTTTTTTAATTCCCTAAGCAAATGGCGGGCATCTACAAGTCATGGCATGTTCAAAATAACAAAATTGTAAACAACATTTGACCTTTGATATTCAGTGTCACATGTCAAACACCAAATATGGTAAATTGTTTTAGGCAAAAATGTAACATAGTTTGCCTATAGATTTTGACAGTGGCATGCTATTTGATGATCAGATATATCGATCTTCTTCAACTTGACCATCTACAAAAATATAAAGATCCATTAAATTTTATGTTCCACTATCAAATACAGATACGAAAATGAAATTTGAGGCAAGCAAAACAGATTGTTCACAATATTTCTTTCAAAATCTTATTAAGAAAATATTTCCAATGAAATAGAAAACCAAACACAAACCAAGGTTTCAAGGCAGTTTTGGCATTAAGTCAATGTGATTCTCAATAATTACAAAATCCAAAAACTAAACAATTGAAACATATAGAAAACTGAGAATAGTTTTGAAGTCTAACCTCGGAGATAAATGGCCCGGTTTGCTTGAGCATCAGCTTCAGTGTTACATTCCTTAAATATTTAAATAAAAAAAAAGTGTTACTATTTGTTAACAGCGAGAAAAAAATACAAGGAGTTGTAATCTAAAAATATTCATATAATTAGGAGCCTAATGCAAGTGATCATGAACAACATAGATAGGATGCCGAGTGTCGATTCAAGAGTCGAACCACTGTAAGTTTTTCCAACCTCCAACTTTTGTTTATTTGAGTTTTCCACAAAGCAAATACCCAATAAAAAGAGGGAGGAGAGATGCAATCTAAATAAAATAAAAAAGATGGCTAGACATAACTACATGTAAATATTCATAAAATTAGGAACATAATGATATGACGCTAGTGATCTTTGCATGTAAATATTCATAATAATAAGGTGCCTAATGATGTTGGTGCTACTGCTAGTGATCTTTGATATACAGGAGCAAATATTAGGAACTGTGTACATAGATTGAACATAATATATAACTAGCTGGATGCTGTTTTTTATTCAAAGTGGAACTAGTATATCTAAATTCAGAGTATAACTAGCTAGGATCACATGACTTCTTATATAGATATGCATTAGAATTAAAAATCAGAAGAGATCAAAATGATTCACAAATACCAAAGTAATAATTTTCAACTCCACAAAGCAGTACTAAGTTTAGAGAGGGCAACTTAAACATTATAGACCAATAACTAAATAAATACCCTAGGAATGTGTTGAATCTGGAGTGAGTGAAAGTTATCTGCTAGCTCCAAAGCCTCATCGCATAAGTTCCTTAAACGCGGGTTGTTGATTTTCCATATACCCAGAAACTGTTGCAAAACCAATAACAAGTGATACAAAAAATGTACAATATTTTTTTGATAATCAAAGATAATTTTACTTCAACTGAGTACCAGGAGTACTCCAACCCATAAACAAATCATAAGCTCGGACACATCAACAGTTGTCAAGACAACCCAAAGGGCAAACACACCAATCCGAAAACCGAAAATTACTGTCTCCCAGCCAGAGCAAACCAATCCCAACAAATGTATAAAAAATGGAAAGTAACAATGAGTAAATATTAACAATATCTAACCAATTAGGAAGAATATATTAATTAAATGAATCCAAAGGAGCCTTTATTTTTTTGGAAGGGGGACATGTTCATCAGATTGTTGTTTAGGGGACATGTTCATCAGATTGTTGGTAATGGATAAAACCACAGTAATTACTAATTACTTAGAATTTTCAAATAACCATGTAATATTTTGTGAACAATTGGATTATGTTTTCTTTTTATAAACATTCAAATGCAATTTATGTAATGAAACATTGACATGTAAAGCAAAAGGTTAGAGATTTGAACAAACCTGATTGACAACAAGCAAGGAGTCTCCATGCACACTGATGTTCCTATATCCTTTATAGATTGCTTGATTAAGTCCCAAAATTAAAGCACGATACTCAGCAGCGTTATTTGTTTGATAGCCCAGTCCTTCACGGAATCGATAGAGCTGTAAAGAAAAGAAACACAGGAGTTGGCTACAATATTTTATAAATCAACAATATAATACCCAATTGAATTGTTGCAAAAATTTAATACCAGACACCAATCTTCATCATATAGTACAGCTCCTGCACCAGCTGGTCCCGGATTCCCACTTGATGCACCATCAAACATAAGGTTACAAAAACGCTGCAAATAAGGTATAACAGTTTAGAGTTAACATGATTGTCAAAACTTTATACAAAAACAAGCATGATAAGAAACAATGTATAGTTGTGTGTATCTAAGTAACAGAGATAAGAAACAAATTAACATCTAAGTAACAATAATGAACTAAATTAGAATCAAAAAAGCCATCATCACAATTACTAGTATCTATAAACAAATTTATTACCTGAGTAGTATTTTTTTAAATTCATTTTGAGACAACATTTTTAATTTTGTTATGCTTTTCGGAAGTAATTTCGTTTACTAACTTTTTATTACCATGGAAACTTTGTGCAAACCATAATTTCTTAACACCTAAATTTTATAGTAAACCACCAAATTAGTTACTAACTTTGTAGGACGCTCTCAAATAGGTCCCTGAGATTATGAGTATTTTAAAACGGTCTTTGACTCTAATAAACTGTCAAGTTGGTTGCTATATTTAACCATTTAATACCAATCAAATCCTTATATTTTTACATCGAATTATCAATTTGATTCTTATATTTAGAATATGTTTGGTTCTGGAGTGACATAAATTGATTGCAACTAAAGTGAGTTGATAAAGCAAATTGTGTTCGCATGCATTCACATAAAAATGAGTATAACTATAAACTTGAGTGTAAAAATAAATTTTAAAATCTAAAGATACAAATCTTAACTTCAAAATCAATTTTAATCGAAAGCAAAAAAATATGTCATAATCAATTCAACACTTTTAGCATCAATTTTGACACCTATAGAAATGGAACCAAACCTATACTTAACCACTTACTATCAATTAGTTCCTAGCAAGTTGTCAAAAGGATTAATATGACTAATATGCGTAAAATTTGACAAATGCAAATACATTTTTTGAAATATTCATAATCTGAAGAGCTATTTAAGAGGACATATAAAGTCAAAGACGAATATGATAATTTAGTATCTGTTTGGTAAGACATGTTTTTCAGCTCATAGCTTAAGTCTTATAAATTCATTTGACTAAAAAACGCTTTCTTTGGTAAGAGTCGTGTTATCATGAGTTTATAACTTATTTATACTAGCTTGTAGCGGTTTTCAATAAGCGGATTCAAATTGTTTATAGTTTATCATTATTCATCTCAATTTTACCCTTGAAATCTTAATTGAAAAAATATATATATTCATTAAATATATCAATTCTATGTTATTTCATATTTATAAGTTAATTCAACAGCTAATTTTACCAAACATAAATTCAATCAATTAGTTGATCTGCTATCAATTATAAATTAGCATATCAACTAACATAAGCTAGTTTATCAATTATTCACTATTTTTTTTTTACCAAACAGAGTCTTACTAGTATCTTATGGTTTGTTACAAAAAAGATTTAATTAAATAATAAAATAATTACACTAGAAGACAAAAAAAAATTAACAAATGAAAATAGAAAAAGAAAATAAAAAGAAGCTTCCATAAGAAGCCAAACAACCACACGCAGAACCATCGCCGGAGAATGAACCGAATTCCGATACCGAAGAAAACACAGAACCGATTGATGATTGCATTAAGATAACGAAAATGCTAAAAATGAATGATCGTACATGCATTGTATTTAGAGAGATAAAAATAGTGAAAAGGAGAAGAAGATGAACGGAACGGAACGGAACCGAACCTGGTTTCCACGGCTCATGATTTTCTCTCTCTGGTTTTCAACTCCGATTCTTCTTCTACTCTAATGTGTTTCTGTGTAGAGTCACGCTCATCGGTTTCTTATTATAACAAACTCTCAAACCTCATTTTAAATTATTTTACTTTTTTGATAAAATTATTTTAAATATTTTTAAAACACAACAAAATATTTATTTGCTTCAGTTGCTAATAAAAGAAATTAATATTTGCTTCAATTTCTTATTTTAAATTAAATAAACAAAAAAGTTCCCTATTTTAATTCACAAAATTGGTCATCCATAATAAAATCGTGAAGTTTTTGTATGATGTTTTTTTTGGTGGCGGAGCCCGAAGAAAAGCTATTATGAATTTTTTTTTTACAGTATAAATGTTAATTGAAATAAGTTTTAGTTCAAAGATAATAAGGGATGTTTGAAACCCTCCACAAATTAGAAGGTTGTAAACCTTTGTTAACCAATCAACTATAGACACGACAAAAATCATGTATAATATTTGTGGAACCACCGAAATCTAAAACCGTTGAAAAATTCTTTAAAATCTCACAAAATTGATCTATAGTTTTTTATTTTTTAGGTCAGCCACTACACCACTTTACAAAGATTTGGATGTGCCGAAGGCAAAAAACGTCGTAAAATTGTTTAAAATCTCGCATAATATACATATAATTGTTAATTTTTTAATTTTTTCAGGCGGGTTGTGGCCCACCCCAGCCCATGAAAGGCTCCACCTTTGTTTTTGTTCATATTAATGTCAATATTATGATTGTTTTATGTTCAAGATGTGTACAAGTTATATCAATCAATTATGTTTAATCCGATTGTGTTAAGTTTATGTTCAATAAAAATCAAAGACATGTAAAAATTATGTTCATTAAGGACTAAAAATAATCTCCGTGAGTTTAGTTCAGTTGGTATAGACAATGCATAATAATATGCAGAGGTCGGAGTTCGAACGTTGGACATCTAATTTCTCTACATTTAAAATGTGTGAGCTTCAACCACTATGCTACTTGACAAAAAAGAAAAAGAAAATTTTGGGAAAATCGTAATATTTTAGGTACGGAAAATTTATTTAACCATCAAATTTAACTGTATTGAGTATGGTAGTAATAATGGTTGGGTAAATAGTTTTTGATTGTGCACTCAAAATAATTTCATACGCCATGTTAATATTATCATATTAGATTCTCAATATACTTATTTATTGTCATGTAGTCCATATGATTATTTACTTGTTGTCATATAAGAAAAGAGTTAATGTCAATATTGAGGGACTATTTTATTGTATGTGACTATTTTGATTAACGAATTGCACGATCAAAGATTATTTTCAAATTTCTATACATTAAGACTTTGTTTGAGAGTTTAAATGAAAGGGAATGGAGTGTTTTTAGAGGGTCGGAATTTCTTCTATACCTAAAGTTGTGTTTTGTATGCTTGAAGCTACTTTCTCACGAGCCTCTTGCAAAGAGATAGCACCAAAATCAAGCCACATGTTTTAGCGTGGTGTTTCCTTCAAACAAATAGGCCAAAAACCTTCAAATTCCCTTAAGTTAGATGACTCTAACAAGTTAGTTTTTAAGCGTTTTTATATAATGACTTGGTTCTTATAGTCGTAAGATGTTTACATTGTTACCCTTTTTTATCCAACTCCATTAAAACGTGTTTAAGTGATTGTTCAATATTGAGGTGATAGATCTAAAAAGTTTTTTTTACACTAAGTATGATTAAATACACTCATTTTCTTCATGTGTTCGAATTCAAACCAAATTTTACAAATAAATATTTTATCAATAAATAATATTATAAATCAAGTAATTGATGAATTTCGTTTCAAATCATGATTGAATAATACATATATGAATCATAGTTTTAAGAGCCATAAATTTAAACTTACCAACTTAACATTAAGCGGTCGCATGATACATTTTTAAGCGAGTTTCATGAAAAAGGGTATTGATGCATATATTTTTATATATTGATAATTTTTAACCTAGTTGCAAAAGATGACTCACTTACCTGGTTTCTTTGCATCGCGACCTTTCTTTCTCTGGTTTTCACTTTTTCTACTCTTGCTCTAATATTTGTGTATCTTTCAATTGAGTCATGCTACTGTATTTAGATGTTTGATAATTGTGACAAATTATCTGGTTGGCTGTTTATAGTATCAAAAATATGATTTGATTTATAAAACAAAGACTAAAACAGGATTTTAAATATTAATTTTGTCAAAATAAAATAAAATATTGAAAACAAATATTTTAATCCTTAATGTTCCCTTCAATTATTATTTTTTAATAATCTTCATAAGTGATAACTAACTCAACAACATGTACTATACCTTTCATATGATCAAATAAATAGTGTTTGTGTACATACATAAAGAAAATGATAAAAAAAAATGATTATTTTTGGTATAAATCTCTTCATGTGTGTCCAAGTATTGTTTATTTGGTAGAAGAATACCTCAAAGAGAAATTCCCTTAGGTCAAGAGAAATACTTAGTTGGATAAAAATATTAAAAATAAAAAAAAATAGGTAAAGCAGGAGAAAGGACAGGCATCAAGGAGAACCAACGACATCCCAATTAGATTAGCACCCCGATAAAGCATACAATATAAATGAAAAGAATTAGTAGATAAAACATGTGACTAAATTCTAAAAAGAAAATTTTAACAAGTATCCTTGAAAATCATGCACATAAACATATAGCACATGCACATAAAAAAAACATAGCATCCAACATCACAATTCACAACATTATTTTTTAAATGGCATGTTCAAATTTATCTACAAGTCGTGGCACGTACAAATTGATGAAATTGTAAACAACATTTGACCTTTGACATGCAACAATGTCACACACATGTAAAACACATCTACAATAGTTGTGGCATGAACGTAGTTGCCAATAGTTTTGAAGTGGCATGTTGTCAGCTGATCAGTAATACATATGATCGATCTTCTTCAACTTGACCATCTAAAAAAATATGAAGATCCATTAAATTTTATGTTCCTCCATCATAAATACCAATATAAAAATAAATTCTGAGGGAAAGCCAAACAAATTGTTCACAGTATTTCTTCAAAATATCTAACAACTGAAATATATAGGAAAATTAGAAAGGTCCGGAGGTCTAACCTCGGAGATTGATAGCCCGATTTGCTTGAGCATCAGCCTCAATGTTAAATTCCTTAAACATAAAGAAATTTTTTGTTAAATGGTGTTGGTGATTTTTGCATGTAAGTATCACACACACGAAATCACTAAATAAATACCCTAGGAATGTGTTGGATGCTGAACGAGTGAAAGCAATTGATGAGCTGCAAAGCCTCTTCACATAAGCTCTTTAAATGTGGGTTGTTGATTTCCATGGAACCCTGAAGCTGTTTCAAAACCATGCAACATTCTGGGAACATTGAATTATATATGTTTTCTTTTTTATCAACATTCAAATGCAAAAGGTAAGACCTTGCACATTATAATATACTACTGCATACTTTATAATAGAACAAACCTGATTGATAACAAGTTCTGAGTCTCCTTGCACATTGATGTTTCTATATCCTCTCTGGATTGCTTAATTCAATCCTAAGATCAAAGCGCGATACTCAGCAACATTATTTGTTTGATAGCCCAGTCCTTCTCGGAATTGATATAGCTATGAAGAAAAGAAACATAAGAGTTAGCTACATTTTATAAATAAATAAATAATACTAATATAGTATATAATTAATTGAATTGTTGTATAAACTTGATACCAGACTTCCATTTTCAACAAACAATATAGCTCTTGCACCAGCTGATCCAGGATTTCCACTTGACGCACCATCAAATTGAAGGATACAAGAACTCTGCAAATAAGATTTAAAATTTTGGAGTTAACATAACATATGATTGTCAAAACTTTATACAAGTTTACAATTTAGGTATAATAATTTTGTATAATAAGTTAGTTACTATACTTGGAGTGAGAACAATCTATCAAATTAGGGTTAATCTCTTTAGGTCATGCTTTGAGAATGCTCTTAAGGTTAGTATTCATAGCATA
Source organism: Medicago truncatula (assembly GCF_003473485.1). Taxonomy (NCBI): domain Eukaryota; kingdom Viridiplantae; phylum Streptophyta; class Magnoliopsida; order Fabales; family Fabaceae; genus Medicago; species Medicago truncatula. Next base: position 1,969,480 of record NC_053047.1, on the reverse strand, counting down.
GCTGGGTCTGTTTCTCCGTCAGCCTAGGCATTAAGTTACTTGGGCTGAGATAAGCATCGAGGCTTCTAGCTACTTCTAGAAGGTTCCATAGGCGATGCCTATATAGAGGGCACCTAACGCCACTTTGCCTCCTGTGAAGGGCACTTGAGGCCACTTTGGCCCTTGTGAAGGGTGTTGTATCCTTTATCCAGATTTCTCCGGTCCAATTAGGTATATGAGAAGACAAATGTAAACAAATAAAAATAAAAAATTATTGCAAAAATAAATCTTATTATTTTATTTATTTTAGAATTAGAAATAACTGATTGGGCTTTCATAACAAAAAATTAAATTGAATTTTAATAGCTCAAGAGTCAAAAATGTAACTTATTAAACCGAACTTAGTGATCGGAGTTCAAACTTTGTATCCTCCTTTTGTGCGTGTGGATTTTTTCATGACTATTATCATTTCGTGTATCTATAAAAAAAAATTATAGACAATAATTTTTTTCAATTACCAAATTTTCAAGTGAAAAAAAATTAATATCTTTGCTTCAATTTTTCATTTAGAAGAGAGACTTGTACCAAAAAAAAAGGAGACTTGTAAATTAAGAAATGGAGGTAGAAGATTCTATAGTAAAATGTTTGTTACAGATTTACTACTACAACTCAACACAACAAACTTCTTAAAAACAAATCAATAGCAAGTGTGTACGAAAAATTGGATATCAAACTTTTTTTATTATTTGATCTAAAGATTTTAAGAAAGTCCTTAACTTTTTTTTATAGGTTCCTTCTAATAATCTTATTTTTCGACACATTTTTCGATCATAATTGGAACCACAATATTGTATGAGTTTTGCTTTTAGGGATGCGGACATAAATACCAGACACGAAATGGATACTAATACACCAAAACCACTAATAATTTGAGAAAATCACGTAATTCAGTAAAATTATATATATCAGTGTCGGACACAACATGTATCCGACACCGAAATACGTTTGATCCAAAGAATGCTTGTACTTTATAATAAGAGTCTACCCTCTTCAACCAAACCTTTATTATGTATCTCAACAAGACACCATGACTTTATGCTAAACACGTATCACCATTTACGAATAAGATGAGTTACTTACTTGGTTTCCTTGCATTGTGATCTTTCTCCGGTTTTCAGCTTCTTTTTACTCTTGCACCAATTCGTGCTCTAATGTTTGTGTAGCTTTCAATTGAGTCTCACTTCTATAATAGCAAAATCTTCTTTATTAAGGATTCGTTTGGATTGAGCTTATGCAAAACAACTTATATAAATAAATAAGCTTTTATTTATTATTCATAAGTTTGTTAAGGTAATTTATGAAGAAAAAAAACAATTTATAAAGTTACAATTTTCATTAGTTAGAACTTATAAATTAATATAAAAACTTATTTATTTGCATAAGTTATTTTTCATGAGCTCAATCTAAACGGGACTATTAATTTTGTCTCCACATTTTCTTCCCCAATTTTCACAATATTTATTTTTTAGTCTCTTTACTAAAATAACCTGAATAAAAATGTATCCCCACCTCAAAGAAAGAAAAAAAAAATAAAGAATTATACTATTTACCAAACACTTTTTGCTCGCTTCCAACTGAAAATTTCAAAATGTCTCTACGTAATTTAAGTCGAGCTACGTGAGTTAACTCACGCAGTGTGAGTCAGCGTGAGTTAACTCAAATTGCTTTCTTTTTCTATAAGTTGTGTTTTTCAACCAAATGTCAGTTGAGTTGAGTTGCTTTTCAATCTTTTTGTCATGCAGTGAATTAATGCAAGGAATCTTGGGAGAGAGGGTGGGTGGGTGATGAATCAGGTTCAGAGTGCAGTAATAATAATTGATGGCATTTGGAAAGGTTAATTCTTTCACACCATAGCAAAGTTAACTTTAACCATTAGATTAATTGAAGAACACAATCATATGGTACACTTCCAACACTAAATTATTTCTTGGGTTAATAATGCTTTTCATCCCTGTAATATATGTTATTTCCGGTTTTCGACCCTATAAAATTTTCGGTTTGATTTGCAATCTCATAAAATTTTTATTTTTCGAAAAACACCTTTAATAGGCCATTTTCAGAATTTTTTTTAAGAAATTTTGGTTTTTGAATGGCCTATTAAGGGTGTTTTCCGGAAAATAAAAATTTTACGAGGGTGCAAATCAAACTGAAAATTTTATAGAGGCGAAAACCAAAAATGACATATATTACAAGGGTGAAAAACACTATTAGCCCTTATTTCTTTTACACCTTCCACCACCATTCTCTCCTTCCTCTCCACCACCAGCAACATCCAAACACACCACTTGATGTGGATCCTCTCCTGTTTTCTTCTTTCAGCCATCTCTCCTGCTTTCTTTTTAGCCATTGGTTTAAATCGATGGGTGTAAGATAAAAATAATAAAAAGTGGAATTCGATTGAGATATACGATGTTTTCTTCTTCATTACCGAGCTGACTGTAATATGATCTTTCTCTACCCTTTCATATTATACTAGCTGTGATATGAATACAACATCTCCTCATTAGTATTATTATGGAGAAGGTTAAATTCTAATTACAGATTGAACTATTTATTTAAGTGGGAATATAATTTCATAACTCTACTTCCTACGCATAATTTTATGGGTTTTTCAAATTTAGGCATAACATGGAGGATGAAAACTGTGCACCCATTCAAATGGTATAGATCCCATCTCTCCCAATCTTTTCATTTCGCTTTGCAGTTTTTTTTTTGTTATAGAACAGTGTATTACACGTGTGTTTGGATGTTGCTGGTGGTGGGGAGGAAGAAGAGAGAATGGTGGTGGAAGGTGTAAAAGAAATAATCTAGTATTGAAAATGTACCATATGATTGTATTCTTCAATTAATCTAATGGCTTAAGTTAACTTTCCCATGGTGGGAAATGATTAACTTTTCCGATGCGAACAAACACCATAATAATTGTCACGTGAATTCTTTTATGAAAAATTCCTCGGTTTTTGTTTCTATACGTCATTCTTGTTTTAATTTTTAAGGAATATGTTCCTGTAGAAAGAGAAAAGTGAGAAAGAAAATCACTCAAGTTGATGTTAAATTTTAACGTGAGTTAATTTATGCAAAATTTAACATAAGCGTAACTTAGCTCTAGCTCACGCAGCGTGAGCTCATGCAGTTGTAATTTTGGAATTTCAGTTGAGAATTAGTAAAATATGTTTGGTAAAGAGCAGAATTCAACAATAAAAATGTATGTAAGACTAAGTACTCCGAAGTGGCGAAATTCGAATCGTACTGATCATGGTTATTTTTATGGTAAATAATTAATATTTTAAAAAACCTTGAAAAGCAAAATTATAAACCTTCAAAAGCATATGATTAAATACTTACAATAAGGCCTTGCATTAAGCTAAGCAACATCCAAACATTAAAAGCACTTTTCTAGTCCCAAAGTTAAAACAAGCACAAACTATACAAGAAATGTCACAGAAGAAATTTAATTAGAAATTTAATTGGAACCTTTGTTACAGCTAAAATCATCAAATTTTTACTAGCTGAAGGCAAAGGCATGAGTCATGTATGCTGCTGCTAGTTGAACATTATTTAATCTCACAATCTTCTTCAACCTGACCAGCTGCAAAAGTTCAAAATCCCTTAAAATTAATGTTCCCCTTCCAAATGAAGACTATAGAGAACGGAGTGATGTTGTTTTGTGGAACTCGTGACAGTTTGGTGTGAAACTCGTTGCAAATTAGAACTGAAACGGATAAGGAACTCAGAAAAGTCTTGAAATCTAACCTTGGAGATTTAACGCGCGGTTCGCTTGAATATCAGCTTCAGAGTTATATTCCTTGAACATTAAAAAAATGTTATTTATAAACAGATTCCAAATAGTAAGACAAAAGAAAAAAGAGGAAGCTATAATCTTAAAACAAAAAGGTAAAAATAGTTTGCGTGAAATTATACATATAATTCGGAGTGTATATTGATGCTAGTGATCATGACTATACAAATACAAACAACTAAAACTTATCTAACATTTTCAACATTTTGTAAGCAAAATAATGACAAAGTGAGAAAGAGGGTACCCTAAGAACATGATTGATCTTGAATGACTGAAACTTATTCTTCAACTCCTTGGCTTCATTGCATAATTCACCCATATTCGCGTTTTTTACTTTCCATATACCCTGAATCTGTTACAAAAGCAAACAAAAATGATGGTTAAATGATTAGAAAGAGTATAAAATTGAAAAGTTATAAAAGTTATCAGTGAAATATAGACCAATAAAGGTAGCTAGAGAGCACAAAATTTGAAAAATACTAGGAATAATGCATACCAGTGTTTTCAATCGCAGATAACAGAAAATAGTGATTTATTCAACATTTTGTAATTAATAGGATATCGCGAAACAATAGTGATTTATTGAAATTCTATTACGCTATAGCGCTATTGCACCACTACTTAACAACATTGATGCATACTTTGTATCTTTAGAGATAACAAACCTGATTGCAAACGAGCAAGGAGTCTCCTTGAACACGGATGTGCTTATATCCTTTTTTGAGAGCTTGTTTCAATCCCAAAATCAATCCTCGATATTCAGCAACGTTATTTGTAGCAGCACCAACTCCTTCACGCAATCGGTAGACCTATGAAGAGGAAGCAGTTAGCCACTTTTCACAAAGAATATATATTACAAAAATGATTAATTACTTGTACAAATACAAAATATTCACCTTGCTCCCATCTTCAGCACGCAGTATTGCTCCAGCACCAGCTGGTCCAGGATTTCCTTTGCACGCACCATCAAACTCAAGTCTACAAGAAAGCTACAAGAAATGTTTTGTTGTATTATCTATCTTATAGATTGATTTATTTTGTAAAACATCTATCTAGGTAAGATCAAGAATAATGTTGAATTGCTGCCAAAACTTTAGAGATGAAATCAATTTTATGATTAACATCACTTTTTATTTATAGTAACCACTTGCGGATAAATGCACACAAATGAAGAAAATCAAGTAATTAATAGGGTGCTTGGACATAATCTCACAGTCACTTATAGAGTTCATGCATACTTTAAATGATGGGGAAAAACGTAACCAGAAGTTTTTGATTTAGAAGGTGAAATCAAGATTAAGGATCAGAAAGCCATACAATGGTAAATAACTTTAAAAGTGACGTGTTAGTTGAGTCATTCCAGACAAGGATTGTTCGTGTTATCGAGAAATTCTCCAAGTAAAAGAATGCAGGAACTTGGGAGAACTATGAATATGATGTATAATGAAATTAATGATATTAACAATGCGAAACACGGAGGAACTTACACAACTATCAGTCGACACGTCTGCTTGTAGATGTAATCCACCTATAGAATGATTCCTTTGCAAATTTGTTGAAAATGAAGATGATCCAGCTCCCTTCTGTACAAGAAAAAGGAAAAGAACAAGAACGGATGAGGCGGTAAGCAATGAACATTTCTTTGGTAATATTCGGTGAAAATTCATGGTTGAGGATATTCCAAAGTTTACAACTCACACTAGCATCAAGTTGCGTGGCACCTTGGAAGCTCTTTGATGAAGAATTCACCATATTAGTCCTTCCTCCATAAGAATATGGATCCTGAAAGAAAATTAATCTCCTCTTAGTTAAACTTTTCTCCAATTGCAAATTTGCAAGAGACAAAAACATATAAACGTAAGCTCCTCGATACAAAATAGAAAAGAGTTTAAGAAGTTATTAGAAATTTAGAAATAATGTTGATAGTGGATGATCCCTGTTGCATTGAAGTCCATCATATAATAGAGACAAAAGTTGCAAAATAAAGTTCAAGTTAACAATATCAAAATTTTAGACACATAAAAGAGCTTTTATTCCATATAATATAAAGAATAGATTAATCACTATAATGCTGGGAAGCCCCAATACTCCAAAAATGCCAAAGTATTGGTGTCCGACACCGATACGTGTCCGACACCGATACGTGTCCGATACGTCTTTGGTAATGTGAAGGTAATAATTCCTGGTTGAGGATATTTGAAGTTGATAACTCACACTGGTATCAACTTGCAATGCATCTTGCGATCTCTTTAATGAGGAATTTGCCATAACAGTTCCTCCTCCTGAAGAACATGGATCCTGAAAGAACATTAATCTCTTCATTAAATTAAAATGTTTCCAATTGCAAACTTGCCAGAGACACAAATGGCATAAGCTTAAGAACCACTATGCAATACAATCCAACATAATAAGAGAGGAAAATCAATGTTGTCAAATAGCAGTGATATAGCGCCATAGAATAACGGAATTTGGACAAGCCACTATTGTTCTGTGATGCGCGATTTAGTACAAAATGTTGCCAAGTTACAGTATAGCGCTGTAGCATAATGGAATCTGAACAAGCCGCTATTCTCTTTTGAGATCCGCAATTGACAACATTGAGGATACTCCTATATACGGCTATGCATGTGGTTACATTAAATTATCCTATTTCATCAAATTATTATCAGTGACGACATGCACTGCTTCATAAATCATAGGTCTTTATCCCATATAAGAGGAAATTTACAACAAGTTTAAGAGAACAACAAAAATAAGAACAAAAAGTGTCACAAACCTGATAAGGACAAACAGCAAGTCTTCCAAAACTACCCGCATTTACATGAGCAGCACTGATAGAGTAAGTGGCTCCCTTAAGTCCATGTGAGACAAGATACTCCTCAGTTTCTTGAGGTAAAGAAAACCCTTTAAAAACACTTACAGCTTGACCAGAAACCTGCTTGGGAAATCAAAACACTTAACTGAGAAAACCTCGTTTCCGTTATAACCAAAACAATGAAGAAGACATGGATGCTTTCAGGAAGGAAAAAAAAATTAAAACCAACCCCATAAGTTCAATATAAAAGAGCTCCATTTAGGCCTGTTTGGATAAACAATTTCATTAAGCGCTTATAGCATAACGCTTATCATACAATACAAGTGCTTATGTATAAGCTGTTTTTACAACAAAGATAAAATAAAGTCAAACTACTTTCATATAAGCTTTTTTCATAAGCTAACATGTAGAGCTTAATGAAATAAGCTGAAAACAGCTTATGGAAATGTCATAAGCTGTTTCCATAAACTCTCGAACAGTCTCACCGCTTATGCTAGTACTACACAAGTTCAAATAAGACAATTTAAACATGCTCTAGTAGTTCATGCAAACCTAAGGGCCCGTTTGGATTGGCTTGTTTTTGAGCTTATGCAAATAAATAAGCTTTTATGTATTATTTATAAGTTTGTCAAGGTAGTTTATGAAAAAACAACTTACCAAGATACAATTTTCGTAAGTAATAACTTATGATTCAACATAAAAGCTTATTTATTTGCATAAGCTATTTATCATAAGCTCGAAAACAGGCCTAAATACAGAAAGAAAGAAAAATAAAAAAAAAATAAAAAAAATCCATAAGCTGGGAAAAGAGCATAACAAGAAGTAACTAAATTTGCTGATTCAACGTAACAAAGCATGCAAACCCAAATGCAGCAAAATTCCAAAGACAAAAACTTTGCATAATGGTGTAAAACATAACAAAGATGGAAAAAGATGTATACATACAGAAGATGAAAGTAAAGGTTGAATATCAGTGAAAGACTTGTATACACCAACAACATTCCCTTTCTTTACAACATAGAAAGCATCTTTCTCTTCAGCCATTGCACAAAAAACTGCAAAACAAACACAAAGGGTGTGATCATAGTTATGAGAGTAACAACAAAATTCACATAAATAAAGAAGCTAAAAAACTGAATTTTTCAATAGTGTAAGTTACATTGGACGAAACCCAGTTGCAGAATCACTTTTTCAGTGATCGGAAAGGAGAATCAGTTTGAATTTTGAAAAGTGAAAATGAAAGTTTTGAACTTTTTTGTAGTTGATACGTGGAAGAAGAAAAGAGACAAGACAGAAGAGTGACTGTGTAAACTTTTTTTTTTTTAAGGGAAGAGTGACTGTGTAAACTGTTGTTGCCGTGTTTTTTGGGATGTTAATTTTGGATTTTTTTTGTCTAATAAAAAGTAAATGAGTTTAATTTTTTATTTTTTGAAAGAGTGAATTTAATTTATTTATATAGTGTACAAAAGTTTTAGAAATGATATCTTCCCATGTTATTTAATAAGTTCAAAACACATAGTTTGGTGTATCTCGTTAATTGTTCTTACAACACATCCGTAAAATTTGTATAAAATGATAATGTATACTCCCTCCGTTTTTTAATATAAGCAAATTTTGACTTTCAAGTTCATTCAATTAATGATGTATTTGGCCTATAATATATACCACAAACATCATTAATTGAATGAACCTAAAAGTTAAAATTTGCTTATATTAGAAAACGGAGGGAGTATAAATTAAAGGGTTAATGGTGTTTTACCCCCTATAATATAGGTCATTTTCGATTTTCCCTCTTGTAATTTTTTTTATTTACCCTGTAAAAAAATTTGTTTAGGAAAATCCCCTAATAATAAGTCATTCAAAAACGAAAATTTCTGTAAAAAAAAGAATAATAAAAAAATTGGTTTTTGAATGACCTATTTAGGGTATTCCAAAACAATTTTTTTTTACTCGGGTAGTAAAAAAAAACAATACAAAGGAAAAACCGGAAATGACTTATATTACAAGGGTTAAAACATTATTAACCTTTTACTCAAAAAGAATCAATAACAAAAAAAAATCTGAAAAAAATTTAATTAGTATACACGATCAATGTTAGTGTATAATTATTTTACACATGCACCAAAGAATATGTTAACACGTCAATTAAGTGAACGTATTCAATTTAATAATATTGATGTTGTCATATGTCGGGCTAGACCTTAGTATCAAGCTATGAAGCCCGGATACTACAAAACGGAGATGTACTCGTACCGAATACGTATCGGATACCGATACTCCACGGATACTCGCGGATACGTATCCACGAAGTATCGGAATTAATTATTTTAATTTTTAATAAATATTTTATCGGATATTTATGTGATACTCCACATATACACAAGGATACTTCTAAGATACTTCACAGACATGTATCCTAGAAAAAGGTGAAGAGTAAAAAAGTGAGACAATATTGTAAAAATTCATTATTGATGTATATGACTCAATTTTAGATATGCATCAATAGAATTGTTTCTCGGATGAAACACTTAAAATTATACTTCTTGTGGATGAACGTAGCGAGAGATGTTATTCAGTTAATCAACATTAGATAAAATTTGTGTTGAGTTCTTTTTAATGATGTTTCTCTCAATATCCTAACATATGAAAATGTAATATGGTTTATAAGAAAACTTTCAAAAAAAAATTATTTTGATCACATGTATTATTTTTAAAAAATTGTAACTTTTATAATAACAATACAATAATGAAAAGTAATCAACGTTAATTTTCTTCAAGTATTTTACATACATATAAGTTTTATTATAAATTTTTGTTAATGTATCCTAATTGTATCGTATCCTAAATTTAAAAAAATTGCGTATCCGCATACTCGTTTCGTATCGTACCCGCACCCGTATCCGTATTGGGGCTTCATAGGTAACAAGCTTTCATTTTTTATTTTATTTTTGTACACGAGCTCTCATTTTTTAATAGTGAAACCTTAGCCAAGTGTGCATTTCTGAATAATTCACACTTAATTTTAGAAATGTACTTCTAGATGAAACTGAAAAACTATATTTTTTTCTTCAGATTATATATACTTCCTAATGGAAAAAAAAAAAAAAAAAAAGAGAGAGAGAATTATGTTCTTTATCCAACAGTTTTTGCTCATTCTCAACTGAAATGACAATTTTATCCCTGCGCGAGTTAATTCAAGTTGGTGTCAAATTTTGCGTGACTTAAGTCACGCTAGTGTTAATCTCAGCGTGAGTTAACTCACGCAGCTTCTGGGCTCGTACCAGACCAGGCAATAGTGTCTTGTTCCCTGATTTCCTTTGTTCCTTCATTCATACATAGGTACAACCATTAATTCATTCAACCAAAACTCACAATTTAGAGAACATTCATTCAACAAAACCTAATGGAGGGTCTTGGGGATTTAATTGGAGGCGTGAGTTATTTGTTTGGGAACAAAACCTTCTCAGGGAGTTATTGGAAGGCTATGTGATGTCGTTAGAGGATGATTTTTGGGGTTGGAAGTTGGAGGAGGATAGGACCTTTTCGGTGAAGTCCTTGTATTCAAAGTTGGATAGGAGGGAGATAGGAGAGGAGATTAGGCCGGAAGGGGAAAGGAGAGTGTTTCGTCAAATTTGGAAGTCTGGGGTTCCAACTAAGGTGAGTGCTTTTATGTGGAAGGCTCTTCTAGACCGGATTCCAAATCGGGTGAATTTGGAGAAAAGAAGTTGTTTACCAACGGATGTTAGTCATGAATTGTTTGGTGTGTGATGATACCCGAATCCACTTCACATCTTTTCCTCCATTGTGATATGGCAAGAAATATTTGACTTAATAATTTGATGAAGTGGTTGGATTTGAATTTTGTAATGCCACCCAATTTATTTATCCATTGGGAGTGTTGGGCGGGGGGTGCTCTTAATAAGAAGATCCGGAAGGGTTTGAGAATGATTTGGCAAGTTGCTATTTGGGTGATTTGGAAGGCGAGAAATAGGGTTATTTTCAATAAGTTATTGTAAGGTGGGATGAATTAGTGGAGGAGGTAAAGGTGTTATCGTGGAGATGGTTGTTAGGTAGATTTAATGCTCCGGCGTGTATGTTTTACGAGTAGTCATGGTGTCCGCGAGACTGTTTATTAAGATGATGGTACGGCTGTTTGCAGGTTTTCTGCTGTTTGGAGATGACAGTAGCAGTTTTTAGCAGCCGTAGTGCTGCTGGTCGGTGCTCTGCTAGGAGTAGGCAGCACCGTTTTTTCTGCTGTTTGGGTGCCTTTTGCCTTTCTTTAGCTTAGTGCTTAGGTTTCCTTTGGATTGTCTCACTGAGTTGCAGTTTCGAAGGATGCTTTGGCATCTCTTTTGTTTGTGGATTTTGCTCCCTAGCTTATTAGTGCGGCTTACACGGGCTAGTGGTTAATATTATTTTGCCGATTTAAAAAAAAAAATCATTAAATCATGCATTCATTCATAATTTAGATACGCACTATTAACGAAAATTAACTAAAATGTCATAAATAAGCGCAAATGCTCAAATGTAAATATATTACATCCAAATCCGACAAAATGTCATAAAAATACTACAAATATAAAAAATTCATAAAATAAGACTCTACTACTCCTGCTCCTGCACCCGCGGACTCCTACTCCTCCTTCGTGGAACCGGCTCCTTGTCAAACACGATATAATCGGACAGGAGACCCTCCAAAATGTTGAAAAAGAGTGGATTTGAAGCCACCTCTGGAATCTCCATCGCATGCTCCACTCGGACTCTCATGTTGTTGATGACCTGCAATGGATCAGGAGGATGTTTGACCCACTCCTGCTCAACAATAACCTCTTGGTAGACAGGTCTGGGAGCTATGTACTCAGGAACGGGAGCAGGGTTGACGATAAGAGGATGGGATACACGGTAGAACCATTTAATGTACCCATCCGAATGCTTCCACCACTCGTCCTCTGGGACCGGGTCACCCCTATCCTGCTGGCTAAGGACATGGACAACAAATTCGAAGAAGGCAGTAGCCACCTCTGCTGGGGCAAGAGGCACAATCGTCGTAGGAGGTCGAGGAACGGTCTGAACATAGCCGTACTGCCTCAGAACCCGCTCTGGCAAGTGACGCACCATCTTCTGTTTGCCGGCCATGATCCATCCAGAATACCAGCACACGTCCTGAAAAGGCGTCACATCTCGTCGGTGCTCGTACGGCCTCCAGATGACATGACAATGCTCCATTGAATCCATCAAGCCTCTAAAGTGTCCAGCATCAGAATACCCCCTGGGAGGTCTCCATCTACCCACATACGGGTTCTCCCGTTCGTAATCTTCATATTTCCTCCTCGGAACGATATGTCTGAAGTGAGCTAAAACCCATCCCTGCAAACACAAAGAGACAAATTTATATCAGCACACAAGTATCATACAAAAAACTATACATTTATGATTAACTTAAAAGAATAAGAAAAAAAATACCACAAGCAAGCTCATGTAACCACCGCAGGAGCCAACATGTGAGCTGGAGGTAAGAGAAAGTTGCTCATATAAGAAAGCAAGTCCCATCCCGCCCCATGACCACTCGCCTAACTCATCCAAATTCTGAATCGCAAGCAGCCACAACAGATTAATGGTTTTGCTGTTCTTGCCGGCAAAAAGGGTGTAGCCAAGCAAGAGCAACAAAAACGCCTTAACACAGGCGGGCCTAACACGCCTCTGCTCCTCCTCCTCCTCCTCTGATAAATCCTCCCCCACCAACTGGTTACACCTATTCAACAGCTGCTCGTAACGCTCTTTCAAGGCTGTGTAAGTGACATAAGCACCAGAATTATAACTCACCTGCTCCATCGCATCCTCCACCGTAAACAGTAGCTGATTCTCCAACAGCTCTACGCCCACGCAATGATCTAAGTCATCCTCCTCAATAAGCCGTCCAACGATGGGGATGTCTAGAAGACAAGCCACATCATCTAGTGTGACGGTCATCTCGCCAACAGGCAGATGGAAGCTGCTGGTCTCCTCATGCCATCTCTCAGCCAAAGCACAAACTAGCCCGTGAGAGATACTTTCGTACCCAGTCAGAAGGAGGGGCCTTAGACCGGATGTATCCACCGGATCCCAGAACCAACGGTTATCATCTACCGGCAACGGAAGTGACAAGGCAGAAAGCTTAAGTTTCTTCCCGTGCGAGACGCCGGTCATCTTACGCTCCACTTGCAACTGAAATTAAATAAGTAAAATAAACAAGAAATATTTTAAGTAAAAAATAAATGTCACGTATTCTAATAAACACTGTTAAAAAAAATTATACGTAAAATAATCATGAAATATTCTAAGTAAAATTAATAAATAGTAAAATATCATTAAATTAAATAAAACAATTATACTTACTACTTTGTCGCTCCAAAGCTTGTATGCGACGTGTTTACCGAAGTTCGGTAAAAGAGACAACTCATAAGGCCCCCCTGGAAAGCCCTCATCCTCATCCTCCATATCAGGCTGAGCCTGCTGAGGATGCTGCTCATAATGCTGCTGGGGATTCTATTTCATCAAATTATTATCGGTGACGACATGCAGTGCTTCATAGGCCTTTATCCAATATAAGAGGAAAAATTCACACCGAGTTTAAGAGAACAACAAAAATAAGAACAAAAAGTGTCACAAACCTGATGAGGACAAACAGCAAGTCTTCCAAAACTACCCGCATTTACATGAGCAGCACTGATAGAGTAAGTGGCTCCCTTAAGTCCATGTGAGACAAGATACTCCTCAGTTTCTTGAGGTAAAGAAAACCCTTTAAAAACACTTGCAGCTTCACCAGAAACCTGCTTGGAAAATGAAAACATTCAACTGAAAACATCCCAAAAAAAAGTAAAAACCAACCCCGTAAGTTCAATATAAAGGAGCTCCATTTATGCCTGTTTGGATAAACAGTTTCATTAAGCGCTTATATCATAAATGCTTATCATATTAGCACTTACGTATAAGCTATTTTTGTATTAAAAGATAAAATAAAGTCAAAATTGTTTTCATCAAGGTTGTTTTCGTAGAGGTTTTATCATAAGCTAACTTGGAACTTAAGGAAATAAGCTAAAGGCAGTTTATTGACATGTCATAAGTTGTTTCTATAAGCTCTCCCAAACAGTCTCGTGAGTGGTTTATGATTATATCAGTGGATGGGCTTATTTCTTCATCCAAAGATGCCCTTTATAAATGAACTCCATTTAGTGGTTCAACATCACAAAACATACATACCCAAAATACAGAAAAAAAAATTCCTAAGACAAAAACTTACCATGAAGGAAGAACATTACAAATAAGACCTACATGTAGGCCATGTTTGAATAGAAAAACTTTATGAAGCGCTTATGGCATAAGCGTTTAAGCTATTTTTATAACAAAAGATAAAATAAAGTCAAACTATTTTCATATAACCTATAAGCTGTTCTCATAAGCTAGCATGTAGAGTTTAAATAAATAAGCTGAAAACAGCTTATGGAAATGTCATAAGCTGTTTTCATAAACTCTCAAACAGTCTCCCCGCTTATGCTAGTACTACACAAGTTCAAATAAGACAATCCAAACATGCTCTAGTAGTTCAACATCACAAATCATGCATACCTAAGGGCCCGTTTGGATTGGCTTGTTTTCCAGCTTATGCAAATAAATAAGCTTTTATGCATTATTCAGAAGTTTGTCAAGACAGTTTATGAAAAAACAGCTTATGAAGATACAACTTTTGTTAGTAAGAACTTATGAATTAACATAAAAGTTTATCTATTTGCATAAGCTATTTTTCATAAGCTAAAAATAAGTCAATCCAACTGGGCCTTAAATACAAAAAAAAATCCATAAGCTGGGAGAAGAACATCTTACAAAGCATACAAACCCAAATGCAGAAAAATTCTAAAGACAAAAAATTTGCATAAGGATATGGAAAAAATGTATACATACAGCAGAAGATGAAAGTAAAGGTTGAACATCAGTGAAAGACTTGTATATGCCAACAACATTTCCTTTCTTTACAACATAGAAAGCATCTTTCTCATCAGCCATTGAAATTCTGCAAACAAACAAGCATAAAGGGTGTGATCTTAGTTATGAGAATCACAACAAAATTCACATAAATAAATAAGCTAAAATTGAAATTTTCAATAGTGTAAGTTACATTTTGGACAAACCCAGTTGCAGGATCACTTTTTCAGTGATTGGAAAGGAGAATCAGTTTGAATTTTGAAAAGTGAAAATGAAAGTTTTGAACTTTTTTTGTAGTTGATGCGTGGAAGAAGAAAAGAAGAGACTAGACAGAAGAGTGACTGTGTAAACTGTTTTTTTTTAAGGAGTGACTGTGTAAACTGTTGTCGTATTTTTTGGGATGTTAATGTTGGATTATTTTTGTCTAATAAAAAAATGAGTTTTGTAACAAACAAAAAAAATGATTAAGTTCAAATAACGTGACAATGTACATAAAATTACACTCATAAAGGATTTAAAGTCAGGATAGTTTTGTATGGATTTGGTCCATCGAAATTGGCATCAGGTAAATCATACCTGAAAGAAAAGAGTACATTCCAACATCTCAAACCAACTCCAAATAAAGTGACACGTTAACTAAATAAAGATGTTCAATTTAATAATATTGACATAAGTCAAACTAGAACTTACAAACAAGCTCTCAAATTATTTTTGATATACAAACTCTCAATTTTTAGTAGTGAAACTTTAGCAAAGTGCACATTTCTGAAAAATTCACACTTAATTTTAGAAATGTACTTCTAGATGAAACTGAAAAACTACATTTTTTTCTTCAGATTATATACTTCCTGATGGAAAAAAAAATACTATTTTTGGATGTGTACTTTCAAAGTGATTTTAAAGGGAGAAAAGTTGTTGGCCCAAATATTAATTGACTAATGAATATATGTGGCTACTTTTCTCACCCACCATTACATCTGTTGAGATGTATGTATTTAGAAAAGCCACTGAATTTATGCAATTCATATATGTGTACTTTTAGATGACTTAGTATGTGTTTGGAATACCGGTGGAAAGCTCAAAAAAAACACGTCTAAGCAAAAGCAGGAATTTCCAGCTTCATAAAATCACAGTAAAAGTGATATTGAGTAACGTGCACCGTGAAAAAAACGTGAAACCAAACACTGCTTATGTGATCTAGAATAGATGCACACTTCCAAAACCAAATATAGACGGGTGATGTATCATTATTGTGTGTTTGTAACTGTCATCAAATCAAATACTTAAAAAAGAAATTCACTTCAAGCTAGGTACTTCAAGTATTTTAGTTATGAAAAGTCATTTTCTCCAAACAAGATATTACTAGTATGTTGGCAACTTTAATTATAAAAATGTCGAAGATCTTTTGGTTACAAATCACACAAATGAATTCAATATGATCATGAATTTGATTGAGCTATATCATTGTTAAACTTTTTTTATACACGAAATGTATCCTCCGCACGCAACTACATAGATTAATCTTTTAAGATAACTGAGATTCATTTAAGGGGTTGACATCTCCCAACAAATACTTCTCCATACGCACCGCCAGTGACCAAACTCTAGATCAGATGGTTAATGGTCTAAGTATCTACCGTTTGTGTCCCACTATGTTGGTATATCATTGTTGATTTTGATGAAGATGTTTTTGATATGTCGCGGTTTGGTTTTTACATACATTTTTGACAAATGTGTTAAAAGTCGAACTGGAAATCAAAATCACAATTGAACCATTCAAATAACCAAACCATCAGCAATGCCAACTTCAGTTGACATGTTAAATTTAATTACTTCTAACTGATGAGGATATATAAGGATAGACCATTTTTCAATCTTTGTGACCTAAGTTCGATACTCTGGCAAACCAAGAAAAAAAATTAGGATAGACCATACACTTTCTCCTTAATAAGGAGACTTTCTTAATAATTTTTTCTTCCTTTCTTCTTAATCAAAACACAGATGGTGTTAAGTAGGGATTTCATAGTATATATTATATTATCACAAAACAGAAACAACCAGAAAGGAAATGTTGCTCATTTCACAAGCTTTTCTAAAAGACAGTAGTAAGTAAATACAGTTATGTTCAATCAACATTTTCTTGATCCTACTTTACATAAGTGAAAAACCACAAAAATAAAAAAACCAAATAAATTATATAACTCTCCAACAAATTTGAAGTCTACAAAAAATTACATTCTTGTTCTATGGATCCTTATCATTTTATGATTATACAATCAATAAACTTTACTCTATATCCCATTTCTTGCCAGCTGATATAGTTCTTTCAACTGATATATGGGCTTGAAATTAGAATCACCAATTATTGGTAATAAAAAAACAAGACATTTTCAATGCCTTATTCTTCAGCTAACTTGTTCACCAATCAAGTCCAAACCCATAACAAGGAATGCCAAACCTTGAAAAAGCAAGAAATAGAAATGAACACCATGTGCTGCTAAAAGACTTCTAGCACAAGCAGTGAGTAAAAGAAAAGCAAGTGCTAATTCTTTCCTATAGAGTTTGTTTTTCTTCTTCTTCGAAACCACTTCTGTTTTCTGAATTTTGCCTAATAACTCCAAACCGGATTCTGAGTGTCGTCTATGCAATGGTTTATCTTCATTTGAAGACTTTGACTCTCTTTCAGCTAATGCTAGCAAATCGGACTCAGATGATCTACCTGTTTTCTTTGTCACAACCCATTCATAAGCACTTCCTAGTTGAAATAGTCCAGAAACCATTGCATTGAACTTTGTAACCGACATTGTGTTCTCAAAAAGAAGATAAGGGACAAGGAAAGGGACTGATTTTGGTGATGGAAGGATGTTTAAGAACGACATGACAATAGGGACATAGCAGATCACCCAAAGAGGTAGTTCTGATTCAGGTATGAACATTGTTAAGGGTAGTATGATGCAGAAGAGGGTGAATGAGTAGAAGGGAAGTATAAGTTTCCTCAATAAGAAGAACAAGAATATTAGGTTTGCCTTCTTCCAAATTGATATCTGCACAAAATAGCAAATAAACATTCAGAAAACTTGTACAAATTTCCAAGCATGGTTTTAAATTTCAGTTGCAAAAATTTGGATAAACAACTTAATTAAGCACTTATAGTATAGGCACTTATCATATAAGTGTTCATATATAAGTTATTTCTATAGCAAAAGATAAAATTACATGTTTAGATTTCTATATCTGAGCTTGTCTATTGGTATAAGAACTTGAGACTGTTTCAGAGAGCTTGTGGAAACAACTTATGACCTGATCACAAACTGTTTTCAGCTTATTTCTATAAGCTCTCCAAGAAAGTTTATAGAAAATAGCTTATAGCTTATATGAAAGCTGTTTTATAATCTCTCCACCATACGGTAAGTGCTTAGTAAATTTGTTTATCAAAATAGAGCCTAAAGTCAAACTGCATTCATACTTCATATATATAAACGATTAGTTGTTTTCATTAGCTATTTTTTAAAGCTTATGAAAATAAGTTGAAAACAACTTATAGACAAGTTATAAGCTGGTTCTATGAGCTCTTCCAAACAGTCTCACTAGTGCTTACGCTAATAAATAAGCTCAAACAAGTCAAGGCAAACAGACCCTAAACAAGTCTATTGAAAGAGAAATGAGAATTAGCAATACCTTGGCAGTTAATACAGCAGGAAGACATAGCCTGAAAAGTTGCATAGGACCAGAATGCCAACGATGTTGTTGTTTCTTGTAAGCTTCATAAGATTCAGGTAATTCGCAAAGAACTTTAACATCATTAAGATATATGAATTTCCATCCATTCAAATGAGCTCTAACAGCTATGTCCATGTCCTCAACTGTCGTCCTCTCCAACCAACCGCCTGATTCCTCCAAAGCCTTTATCCTCCAAACACCAGCTGTTCCATTGAATCCGAAGAAATTCAAGAAATAGCCATTCACTTGTTGTTCAACCTCAAAGTGAAAACACAAGTTGATGTTTTGAAGCCTTGTTAGTAGATTCTCATCTTTGTTCACATATGACCATCTTGCTTGAACTAGTCCCAAGTCAGGTTTTCCCTATAAACAAGTCACGAAAATCGTTAGGGTCGTTAACTTCTACTGTTTCCTTATTCCATCTTCACAGATAAAATATGTATTACATACAACAGTGTGGAAGTTTTTTAAAATGCATGTTGAAAATAGATTGAAAGTTATTGAAAATTTTGAAAACATTGTTTTCGGTATTTCTGGAAATGCATAATTTCTAGTAAGCTTCCATCTTTTGTCATTCGTCACATACAAAGTCAAAGTTGACACTGAAAACTGTAAATGTGGTTAGGAAGTAAACAGGACTAAACTTTTCCTTGTCCTTATTTGGCTTATTTATGATGCTTACCTTGAAATGTGGAATGGTTTGCATGAGGTAATCAGGATTTGGCTGAAAATCTGCATCAAATATTGCCACAAATTCATAGTTTTTGACATAGTCACATGACATAGCTGACTTAAGATTCCCTGCTTTGTAACCAGTTCTGATCAATCTATGTCTATAAACAATGTTGACCCCTTTCTCTTTCCAAGAAGAAACCTCATCTTTGATAAGCATCTGTAAATTAGGATCATCTGAATCATCCAATACTTGAACTAGTATTCTGTCTTTTGGCCAATCAAGTTGACAAGCAGCACCAATTGATTGTGAATAAACCTTCATTCAAAACAAAACAAAAAATGTGTCAGCATCAGATGTAAAATTGGAAAACCAAGTGTTTGAGCTCTAACGAATGTTAAATCGATTGGGACTAGCAGAACTTGAATCCTGATTGGAACAATCATTGGTCAGACTTTATTTACTATCCGAGACTATTTCCCTTGATAATCAGAGAGTTAAGCCAAAATAATTAGAAAATCATTATACACATAAGCTCCGGTGAAGGTCAAATCGATCAAGATTGCCCAAATTCAAAATTTGGCTAGAACAATCATTGACCAGACTTTACTTATCGGCCAAACTCCAGATTACCAGTGAAGTTCGAATTGATCGGGAGTACCCGAGTTCGAAGTCTGGCCGAAGCAATCATTGACCAGATTTTACTTACTTAACAGTCAAACTCCAATTACCAGACATGTAAATTTGGAAAATCATGTAAAAATCAAGCTACCAAATTACAATCATAATTGAATCCAATATACACATAAAATGTTGGAAAGAAAATCCTAAATCATAGATTAGAATCAAGTTGCAGCATTTAGTTACCTCTCTTTCATTACACATTGGAATCTGAACAAGAACCATAGGAAAGCTCAAAGGATCCTCAACATCATAAGCATCATCATCAATCATAGGCTTCAACTTCTTAACCTTGATCCAAAAGCATCCAAGACAAAGAACAAGCCGATCCAAAGATTGAATCAAGAACAAAACAATACAAAATTTTGACACAAACAAAACCAAAGGAGCAACATAATCTTCTCTAAAAGAAATCCAAACCATATAAAACCATTGCAAAAGATTCTTAACTTCCCAAGGTTGAATCACATGCAAATTCCATTGATTAAAATGAGCAATGATTTCAACAACCAAAGCAACAATTGAAAGTACAAGAAACACTTTGATGAATCTATATAACCTTGTTGTGTTCTTAGGATTTTCATCACCAATATCAGATAATGAAACTCTCTTTTTGACCAATGAAAAAGTTGATTTGAGACCATTGGTCAACCATGTCAAACATGTCAGAAGTTTGTGAAGTTTAAGGAGAATAACCCATGTAAACTGTTTTGTACTTGTAGATTTTTTTTGCTTCTCTTGAAACATTGGAGAATCCAAACCATCATCATGAACATGTAACAAAGTAAAATCATTAACTTTGTCAGTTG
Organism: Medicago truncatula; assembly: GCF_003473485.1. Classification (NCBI taxonomy): domain Eukaryota; kingdom Viridiplantae; phylum Streptophyta; class Magnoliopsida; order Fabales; family Fabaceae; genus Medicago; species Medicago truncatula. The sequence goes on along the minus strand of NC_053047.1, from coordinate 1,948,985 downwards.
CATTTGTAACTGTGTTTGGTGCCATTTTTTTTTCTCTCTCTATTTTTTTTTTTTTGTCGTCAAAACCAAAAATCTAAAGATTGAATTTTTACGTTAATGGAAGAAAATTTAGAGAATTTTCTTCAACATCATTGATGAATGAAGGGAAATAGAAGCATAAACACTAAAGGGTTATGCTCATATTACAGTATTTAATGTGTGTGATTGGTTTTGAAATATGAATGGAAAGCAAATCAGAGAAATCTGCTATGGAATTTGGTGAAAGAGAGAGTGTATGTATCTGTTAGAGAGAGAAAGAGAGTGTATCTGCTAGAGAGAGAGAGAGAGAGAGCTAATTTGATGACAGGCTAAAGCAAGGTATTAATAATGCTTTCTTTATAGTAAGAACAAACTTTTGTGTTTTTTGTCATAACTCATGTGGTAATAGCCAGCTTAAAAATATGAATATTTACGCGGATTTGGATGGTCTATGGTTAAAATATCTCGATCGTTGAATTAAAATTAGGTGATATATTTGTACTTCGTCGAATCAAAAATTCAAATTCGAAACATAAATCGTCTGATTTGGATTTAACGATCAATATGTTCATTGTTTACCTTTTTTGTTGGTGTGATATCGAAAAGTTTATACTTTTACTTTGACAAACCAAAATAACCGACTAGAAACACAGATTGTTTGATCTGATTTAATGGTTGCAAATTATTTTTATATAATTAATTCCTCCAATCATATTTATAAGCAAATTCTAATTTTTCATATTCATTAAATAACATATGTATAAGAATTATATTATAATCCAAATACATCAGTTGATAAACGAACCTAAAAAAAAAAAATTATTAATATAATCAGAAGAAATATGTTATTTGTTAGAAGTATTGTTTTGTTGATGATTAATCTTAATTAGAGATTTATCAAAAAAAAAATCTTAATTAGAGGACTTGACTTACCACTTTTAGTGAGGTCTCTTCCCATCCATTGTTTTTTTTTTTTCCATTCCAATTTTGACCACATAGAATGAAGTATGAATTTTTTACATTTAGTGTGAAAATCATGGTTAGCTAATACACTTTTTTGACCCAATGATTAACAAGGCACTTAGTTATTTATTCTTAGAATATGGTGACTCATTTTGATTGGTTGATTTAGCAAGTTGAGGTAAGTTTGAAAGAACAAAGCTGGCATGTTGAGCAGTATTTGTTTCACACGTAAGCAATCTCACTCAATAGAAAAATAAAATAAAAATGAAAAACAGCACATTATATTAAAGTTTTTCTTTTTTTTCTCTTTCTTTCTAAAGGTGACAATAAGATACAGCTAAAATGCAGATCATCATTGTCATAAGGGAAAGTTCTTATTTTATGCTTAGCTAGAGATTTGAAAATGAATCACCACAGAAATTTCCTTTTTCTTCTGCTGCCACACACAATTCAGACGTTTCTGCATAGTTATAATTATAATTTGTTTTAACCTTAAGAAAAGAGTTCAGTTAAAACTGGTTCGCCGCGAGATAAATATAGTTTGATTAAGAATTATTGTACTCAAAAAATAAAATAAGTTTTTTCAACGTGATTGATGAATCTCGTTAATGAATTGAGGTTGAATTGCTTGATTATAATAATGATAAATTTATTTGATTCTTTACATAGAAAGATTATTATATAATCATGATTAAAAAAAGGATAGTTTATTAACTATTGCCATAATCTCGCCTTGACATTCAATTCAATGAATACGCTCGGTGCATTCATTGTATTGTAGTTTGCATTTATTTAATTGATTTTGTTTAAAGGGTATTTATTTAATTGATTGATTTGTCATTAATCAAATTTAAAGGGAAATTGTTAATGCAATGTAAGTAATTTGAGGAATTGGGAGATTTTTCATTTAAAGACGTTTTTTTTTTCTGAAATAAATTTAAAGACGTTGTTTTAAAGGAGATTTAATATTTTTCCAATGATAAAAAGATTGCCTAATTTATTTCTTTCGGTCATTTTATTTTTTTGGTGAACAAAGAAGGTCAAAGCCCTTTTTCGTCATTATTATAAATAAATATTATGTTTTTAATTTATTTTTTTGACATGTTTTTAAATTTATTGAATAATTTTGATGTATATCCGATTCTGATTTATAATATAGTTCCAATAAATTTGTTTATAATATCCAGAAGTCCTAGCTCAACTGGTAAAAATGTCGAAATTGTTAGGTCAAATGTCATGACCGTGGTTCGAACTCTGCTACCTCCACTTGTGTGTGTAAGTTTATAATGACTTTGTTATTTCGTCTATCTACCCAAAAAAATTTGTTTATAATAATGACTAGAAAAATCTACATATTCCCCTTAAAAAGACGAATTACTAGAAGAAGAAAAATTGCTAGAAAAAAATATTTACCAAAAAAAATAAAGATTTCATTTTATTTTGACTTAATTGCACTTTTGGCCCCTTATGTTTCAAGAAGTTGCGATTTTGGCCCCCTAATTAATTAAAATATAAAACAGCCCCTTATGTATTGGATCTTTGGTACTTTTGGCCCCCTAACTAATTAAAATACAAAACAGCCCCTTATGTATTGGATCTTTGGCAGTTTTGGCCCCCTAACTAATTAAAATACAAAACAGCCCCCTATGTATTGGATCTTTGTCAGTTTTGGTCCCCTAGACCAATTTTGACTCGGTCAACGCTGACGTGGCACGTCAAAGCCGCCGCGTGGGCATTGTTTTAATTAAAAATAAAAATAAAACCACATAAATTTAAGAATTAAATAAATGAAAAAAACAACAAATAATTAAAAAAAAAAAGTAAGGAAATCGTGTTCCAAAATCTGATTCTCTCTCTTCTTCCTCTCATCTCTCTCTAAAACAGTGATTCTCTCTCTCCAAAACCCTTTGTTCCAAAATCTTGAAGCTTTCTGCCACTGCTTCATCACCACCATGGATTTGCTCCAATTGAATCTCTCTCGTATTCGAATTGTAACCAGAAACACGAGGAAGTAAAGTGACATTTTAATTTTTCAAACACAGGTAAACTAGTTGTAGCATTCAGGAACAAAGTTGATGAGGAAATATAAATAGAAACTATCATTATACTTTTAATAATGTAGACAGTATGTGATTGTTCTGATTTTTTTGGGAGATCATCAAATTGGTAATACAGGGAGTTCTTATTCATGCATTCAAGGTAACATGTATGAGTTATTGTGTCTCAGATGAAGAGTTTTAAAACACTTTTTAACTGAATCAAAAATTGATTCAAAAATAAATATTCATACTATTGAAGATTATTCAGATATTCTTGCATTATTCATGTTGACATTGATAATATTGCATTTATAACTGCAAATTAACAAATAATTGAGCAGTTTATAATAAATATACATATAGAAAATGACAGAGTAAGGGATGAAAAAAATAATTTATATAATAAATATATCAGGCTATTGTATTGTTAGGGAACAATGAAGGTGTAATTTTTATTCAAGTTATGTATAAGCAACATGCAACTAATATAGTTGCATTGTTTTGTGTCCTCTATATATGTCAAAGTGCATGTGATATGCTCCTTTTAACGAAACTTTCGTTTCGTTCAATAGAACATTTCCTTTCTTTTTTTCTTTCTTTTTTATTTTTTTTAATTATTTGTTGTTTTTTTTACATTTATTTAATTCTTTAATTTATGTGACTTTTTTTATTTATTTTCAATTAAAACAATGCACACGTGGCGCCTTTGAAGTGCCACGTCAGCGTTGACTGAGTCAAAATTGGTCTAGGGGGCCAAAACTGCCAAAGATCCAATACATAGGGGGCTGTTTTGTATTTTAATTAGTTAGGGGTCCAAAATCACAACTTCTTGAAACTTAGGGGACCAAAAATGCAATTAAGCCTTTTATTTTCAAAGTAGCAAAAACTGTCTCAAATTCACACACGTAGATGCAAATTTCGGATTCAAACTCGAGTGAAGATATTCAATGTAGTAATGTCGATATTGCTGGTTAAACTATGTCTTGCGTACAAAAAAAATTGGTTGTTAACCATCTTAATTTCTAATCTTAAAAGACCATCCGATTTTTTTTTAGTGGTAAAAGAGGGCTAAAGCCCTAAGCGAAAAAAAAACTACATAATTACATGAATATCTCTATATATGTAATCCTCGAAAATATCATAAAAAAAAAAAGAGCTCGAAACATCATTATGAGGAGTCTTCATCACATGAATGTCGAAAGAATTTAAAGAGAAGTTGAAATTATCTAGTCAATCAACAATTCTATTTTTCTTCCGTTAAGTATGGTTGAATTGCACCTATCGGTTTAACTTTAAAAGCTCTTGAATACGACACACCAAAGTGGGTGTGACTTGCCATTAACTTTGACGTTTCCTTTGATCCTGTCAACCAAAGTTATTGAGTCACTTTCCATTTGAAGGTGGTGAAAAACTTTTATTTTTTATTTTTTTACCAATGTCATACCTGGGAGATTAGGTGAATCCCTTATGTTGTTTGTTTTTTTGGTAAAAGAAGCGAGAGATCAAAGTAAAAACAAGAAATTTTGTTTTGGGTGAGTAAAAAAACAATTTATGTGTCTGGTTATGTTTATCACTTTATCTACATACAAAAAACAAAGAATAGAACTGACAAAAAAAAATAGAAGCATATTTATACATATGATATTAATAAATGTAACAAGAAAAGTCAAGCAACAATGTCTCATAGTAGACATTACATGACAAATTGAATCTAAAATTAGTGCCTTCATTAAAGCCGTGTTTAAAGGTAGCTGAAAAAAACAGCATTAAGTCAAAAAAATTAATACAAGTTTATATAAGAATTCAAACCAAAATTTTATAGAAGTCCAATCTAAATCAAGTTTTTATTTGTTTTAGGTGTAGAAATGTTTTGATGTTAATTAATTTTTTCCATAGTCAAAATAACCATTGACTTTGTTTAGGCTTTTCATGCCAAGTTGGACAGTGGACAACATAGCCAAATATGGTGGATCTCTCAAATGCAAAAGCTATGATTATTATGCACCAACGTGATGGTTATTATATATAGTTGTGGATCTCATGCATCACGAAGGAACATAGCATATTCCATAGTTGTATTTTTTAACATTTTTAATCAAAATCATCATAAGATATTATTTTATTCTACTGCTATACCTTTTTTATGAAACAATATTCATAATGCATAGTGTAGTGTAGTCCCACTTGATGTCTTCTGGCTATGGTTTGGTATCATTGGATGTGTCGGTGGGATTAGGTTGTAACGCGGTGTTCAAATTTACAAAGATAATGTTATGTCAATTGGTTAGAAATTAAGGTGGGAACAAGTAGTGAGAAAGTATCTCTCTAAAATCAAGTAGTAAGTAAGAAAGTAACACGTTTGTTATTATTCTATCTATGAAGTTTTTTTGTTATTATTCTATGCATATATATTTTGTCGTTTCCAAACTTGTTTTTTTTTTAATTTAAGTTTAGTGTTTGTTAACCTACGCTTATGTATTGTGTCATTCTTATTTGTTTCTTATTAGTTTTCTCTATTTATTTACGATTAAAATCATATTTTTTGTCATTTGTGAGTATTTACTCTCATGTTAAGTTTATTAGGAGGCATGAGGTTGCTCATATGTTAATTAAGACAACCATATTATTTTCTAACTTTTATGTATCATTGATTTAATTTTTAATGAAATGATATAAGTTATTTTCCTTAAAAAAATTGTTGGTATAAAAAAATGACTTTAATTTTACGTTGATTGATATAAATATCAGCATTTTTATCAATTTTTTAAATTTTTTTTGAAAAAAAATTATAAATGCCACGTGTACACAATAAAATAATAAAATTATACAGTCGGCGTGCCACATCAGCGAAAATGCATAGTCAGTTGGCTTAGAGGGTTTCTCAAAACAAAAATTTTACAAGGACGGAATCTGACAAAAAAATTTACAGGGGGAAAACCAAAAATGACTTATATTGCAGGAGGTAAAGGCCTACTAACCCTTTGGGATATCAATCTAACCGTTCATTTGCAGAATTTTTATTTTTTATTTTTAAGAAGTTAAATTAGCTCATCTAGATTGACATTGAAGAGAATCGAACATTAAATTAATACCACTAAACCAATTCAAGTGAGTTCTTCGAAAAATTTCATTTGAAGTCATAATATAGATTATAGAGCAACTCACAAAAATTGGCACATGAAGAATTTAAACCTAAACCTTTAAGAGAAACTCACTTTAAGGTTTCAAGATAACACAATCGGACCAATTCATTCGCAACCCACTTTTTTTTTTTGTTTGGTACACAACTCACATACCTATATTCTTTTGCAACAATACATTTATTTTCTTAGAAGGTTAATGTTTGTGAAGTATTGTAAGTGTTAAGAAAATGAAACTCGGATTTATTCATTAAACAAAGGTCTATTATATATTTGTATACACTGTAATGACAATGACAACCAGAAGGAGGTAAAGAAATAGCATAACAGAAAGAGACTCTCGAACTAATTATCATTATCTTAAAGTTCATACTAACAACTATTAAAACTACACCGAATAAAATTATCTTAGATTTTTGCACCAAAATAAAAAATTGCTAAGATATTTTAAGAAGAAATTATAGTTATTTTCTTTCAGTTGACAAATGGAGCTTTTCTTTCTCTTTCACATAGTCGGTTAGTCATATGATACATATATTATAGAATTGTCAGCAAGAGTCTCTTTCTGACCTTCACTCTAACCATATTTTTTTATTAAATAAAATTCATGCATGTCTAGTAACTATATGTGAATTTTTTTTTTAACAAGTCAAAATGAAATATAATATTAAACCAAATATGATTTACTCCGTACAAGACGTGCTGGAAGAAAAACACGCGAACAATTTACAAAGTCACGGTTGGTGCCTCGCTGAGAAGCACAAGACGAGAAAACAAAATAAGATAAATTACATGGTAACATTCATACAAAGAAGTGGGTGCCGACACCAGTCGTGATAACAAAAACTAAAAGACATTAGATTTGATTTCAACCACAAGTATGAATTCAACTTCACTTTGTCGGAAAGGATACACGGATCTGAAGCCACATTTTTAAAGATGTGATCGTTTCTTTCTTTCCATATTACCCAAACACAAACGAGCCAAATCAACCTGAAGAATGAATGAGTAGAGCGTGGCATACCCACCATCCAAAGAACCTGCTCAAAATGTTCAAACAACACGCCGGAAGGGACAAAATCGATGCCTAACATGTGATTTTGGCAGTACGTAACACCACAAAAAAGACCATGTACTGTCAAATATGTCACACACACACACACACACACGTTGCAACAAATTAGTTTTGGTAGGAATTTTATTGCGAAGCAAGCGCCAAGTAAAAACGAATATCTTTGATGGAACAACTTTATGCCACATGTTGGAAATGCGACCCCCATCCAAGACGTCGTCAGTTGCTGTCAAAAAATGATAGGTTCCGCGAACTGAATAACCTTGAGTGGGTTCAAGCAACCACTTCCAATAATCGAAAATATTATCCTGCAAAACAACGTTATGTAACAAAACAGAACACTCCCTCATACTCTCCTCCTCCCACACCAAAATACCTCTCCTCCACACCCATCCACTCCCTCCTACCTCCCACCCTAACTCTGCCACATCAGCCACCGAACACTCTCGATGCACGACTAAATCATTTAGTCGGCGGAATCTAGTACGTAGAGGAACACCGCCAACCCAATTATCCATCCAAAAGAAAGTATTTCTGCCATTTCCGACTACCCGACAAGTATTGTCTTTGAACCAATTCCCCACCCCCACACCCCCTCAGATGTTACACATCACCTACCACCACATTGAGTCGTGCCTCCCCCCTTCTTCAACCGTCCACCCTCCTTGTTATATCTAGCTTTTAACACTTGATACCACATAAGTTTCACTTAATGAAAGGATAAATGTTAGAGAAAAATGTTCATAACACATGTCTACATATAAATAACAAAAGAAATGATAATTATACAACTATGTGATAAATTTTGATACAAATCTTTTATACCCACATTATCTTATTATTATTTTCTTCTTTTTCTCTATTATCTTTTGTTCCAAAACTAAAGAGAAGTAGTGGTTGTTTTAAAATTTGTCAAAAAATTGATCGTAAAGGTATCATTTCTCAAATAACAAATATAAGGCACGCGTCATAACTAACCATGTTATATTTGTCAACAAAAATTCACCAAAATAATAATATTTGTCGACAAAAAATAATGACCAACCTCTTTAAAAATAGTAATAATGACTAACCATGATATTTTAGGACTTGGTTTAAATTTTATGATTATATTCTTACAACGATAATCGGGGACGAGCCAACAGATTTGGTAGTCTAGAATAAATTTTTGTAATAAGGCTCGTTTTAAATGCAAAATAATAACATAAAAAATAAGAGACTTATACAAATAATTAAAATATATCAATTGCATATATATGTTAAAAATAAATTAAGATTTATTATGGACAATATTTATGGTTTTTTTAGGGTTTATGTGAAAAAAATCAATTATATATTGAAGTTGTTTTCGTGTATATTGTTAAGATTCATGAACTAAGTCAAGACTGAGGTTTTCCCAAACGGGATAGAGTTATGGGTTAAAATCACAAGATTTCAAAACGTCATGGCCGGAGATGAAATATCAATCCCGTTCCAAAAATATATATAAATTTTTAAAGAAATATTTGTGACAAAATATAGTCGCAAATTCCATCCTAATAATATATACCTCCGTCAGAAAATCTCATCTTAATTTAAGTTTTTCTTTGTAGTGAAGCTATGTTTAAGTTTATTTTCTTAAGTCCTCTATAATAACTTATCTTTCCATCTTAGAAATACCTCCGTCAGAAAATCCCATCTCAATTTAAGTTTTTCTTTGTAATGAAACTATATTTAAGTTTATTTTCATAAGTCCTCCATAATAATTTATCTTATAAAAACAATTTATAATATGTGTAATTATTTTGACTTCATTTTACTTTTTGTTATAGAAATTAGCGCATACATAAACACACATGACAAGTGTTTATGCTCCAAACACTTGATTAAATTACTTATCCAAGTAGGACCTTAGACTATCATAAGTAGAGAACACTAAATCCTCTATGACTTCAACCCACACAAGTTCAACATGAAACTTAACTACAGTACTATGACCATTGCTGCTATTATCCATTTATAACATAACATGTAGACATTCTTTTAAAAAATGGTAATAAATAATTGTGAGCACATAGTCAACATCTCATGTTAGATTGGAGACAACACCATAAGTATTCATGTTACTGTACCTAAATTTTCTTCAAAGCTTTCTAATAGCCTCCCACTAATTAATTTTAGGATTAAATATGTTGTTTGTTTGTCATATAAATAGAGTACTCTAATTTTAGTTCATGTAACCTTTTTTTTATGCTTTTTATCCTTTAAATTTCCAAAAAACATCAATTTTGATATTTATTTTTTTAGTTTTTTTTTTTTTGAGGGATTTATTTTTTTAGTTTGAAAATGCTAATATGACTACTTTTTAATGATTACAATTTCAAAGATGTTAAACTTTTTGCCCTCACACAACTTAAAATTCTTGGATTTACTAACTTAAGTTCAATTTCTATCATATCATAGCATAATAATGATATTCTTATCCAAATTAAGATTTTGGTGATTTCATTGTTACATGGGGACATGACACAAGTCAATTTGATTCAGGACACAAATAAGAACAAAACATTCATTTGAAAAAAGTACTCTAGGCACTACTTACAATTTGATTTTTTGAATTTTCCCTTTTTTTTTAATAGAAATTATTTGAATTTTCCTAACTGAAAACCAACATGATCAGAAAGAAACACAATTATGGGCTGAAAGTGTTATTTGGTTCGGTTGTTTTGTAACCTAGCATGTATCAAATCACACCTTCATCCAGCGATCAAACCCCACAAGAATTGGATAGCAAAACAAACATGGGATATGGGCACTTAATGTATATCTCAATATGAGATTTTTCTTGTGATTGAGTTGAGACAAAGTCATGTGATGTTAGAATCCCTTCATTGGTACCCCATGTGGTGAGCTACCCTGGTTATTGGTTGTCTACATCAATAATGTCTGCAACATTTTGTATTCAATTACCAATAGAGTGTAGCACAATTGACGTATACTTGAGTCTCTTAAGTATGAGACTTGAGTCTCTTAAGTATGAGATTACGTATTTGATTCATGATCGATGTGTATGGAAGAACATTTATTTAGATCTTCGTACTTCAAATGATTAGTATCTAGCTTTTGATTAAGGATCCATCAGACAAATAAAAAAATATTGTATATAATTAATTGTATATTAGTTTTTTTCCTATTAATTAAAATTGTCTACTTTATTATGTGATGAAAATAGAAAAAATATATTGCAATAATATATTGTAACACAAGTAATAAATACTTACACCTTTTATAGCATGTTTGGCTAGTGGTTACAGTCCAAATTACCAATCTTGCGTTTCGATGTTGATTTTATCACAATTTTAATAAGCTATATATTTAAGCTTCACACTAAACACACGGTTGCGTTCACACCACCGTGAACCAAACACCGGCTTAACCATTTTGTGTAAAGTTCGATCTTTCACATATGCATAAGGAAACATTAGAAAAATCATACTCCCTCCGTCCCAAATTGTATGTCGCTTTGGAGAAAAATTTTGTCCCAAATTATATGTTGCTTTACAATACCAATGAAACATTAATGTTATTTTTCCTATTATATCCTTAACTATTTATTACTTTCTCTTCTTTCAATTCTTTCATTTATCTTTCCCATATCATTTATTAAGGACAATTTTGTAAAACAACTCATAATATCTCTTTTCCACACAAAATATATTACATTTTTTAATATATGTGAAATGTCTAAAACGTCATACAATTTGGGACGGAGGGAGTATAATATATTCACGACTCATTCAATTTCTCTTATAAGAAAGTTATGGTGTAAAATATATATTTGGATTCTTGTACCCACACATAAAATCATTTGAATTGATTGAGACTTAGTAGTATATTGCTAATAAAATCACATAGTTTCTAATCATGTACAGTATAATCTAGTGAATTATATTTATATGTGATTCGAGTAGGACATCCCAAAGATCCATGTGCTATCTTATGTGTTGACCCCGGATAATGGATACTTACTTAACAGTGCAGTGATCTTAGATTCCTTAGTACATGTATCTTGATTAATTAAGGTGTAATTTTATATCCCATCGTGCCACCATTGTAATTTTGATCTTCAACTTGTAACCTTTGTTTTAATATCAAATTAATATATCTTTTTTCCCCTATGTATTGTATCAAATGATAAATTAGTTTGAATAGAAAATATGGAGAAAAAAAATGATTCAATAATCTTTGGGCCTTTATCTTTCAAAAAATGCTTTGGCTTAATCTTGCTATCAATTTTTTCTCCATACTTTGTGTTTATATTATAACTCTTGTAGTTAAAATTAAACTTTTTAATAACTACATGTATACTAATCACTCCATATCATCAAGTTGTATGTTTCTTGTGCCGGAAAATAATGATGTTTGATTAATATATTTCATTTGATCTTCTTAAAAAAAAAATACAAAAATATGATGGAAGGAAAAAATCTCAGTGGTTTTAAAATAGAGGGTTAATTACATGAATAAGTTAAAATAGAGGGATCAAAACTATAATCAAATTTTTTTTTAATTATGTATAATATAATATACATGTCTAGCCTAACCAAAATAAAGAAGAAAAAAAAACAAGTAGAAAAAAAAAAAATCAATGCACCTCGTGGATTTTTCAAAAGTCCGTTGAAATTTATCAGAACGTAATTCTCAATTGTATAAAATCTATCATAAGTTACGATCCGATGAACATTTTTTAATCAGAACGCAACTTTTAAATCGGCTTATTTTACGAATTAAGCAATTTATGGGGCACATATAATAATTCTATATTAAAAATTGTTAATTTTCAGGCCCAGCCCAATAATCAATCACACAACAAAGGAATCCCATTCATCGCTCTCTCCTCTCTGCTCCATCTTCATCTAATCATCTCTCTCCGTCGACGGCGTTGCTCTGTTCCCGACCACCACTCACCACCGTCACTGTTCAGTTTCAGGTAATTTCTCTTCTCTTCTTGTTATTTTCCTTATGTTAACCCTTTTTTTATAATAATCATTGATAGTTCTTGTAAATCTTTGATTTATAATGTTTTAGTGTATTTGAGGAGTAATTTGTTTGGAATAAGCTTTAGTTTAATGCTTTTAAGTAAATTCTAGTTTAATGTTTTACTTCTAGAGTGGCCGGACCGGAATTGATTTTGGAGGCGTAGTATTGATTCACATGTTTGGTTGCTTTCTAGTAGAATTGATTTTGCCTCCAGAATTAATTCTACGTGATGCTAGGTAGATTTTAGTTTAATGTTTTTAAGTAAATTCTAGTTTAATATTTTACGTCTAGAACTGCCTGACCGGAATTGATTTTGGAGGTGTAGAATTGTTTCTGACATGTTTGATTGTTTTCGAGTAGAATTCATTTTGTCTCCATAATCAATTCTACTTGAAGCTAGGTAGATTTTAGTTTAATGTTTCAGTGTAGTGAGAAGTGGAGGGATTTTGCCTGTTGTGGCAGGGTCGGGAGGATCAGGGCCGACCCTGACCATCTGCAACCAGGTCCGTGGCTCAAGGCCTCAAAAAATTATAGGATTCAAAATTATAGTTATAAGTTATATATTTTTAATGCTCATAAATTTTCATGTTTGTCGCGATGGTTCAATGGAAGAATGTACTTTGTTAGCATGCGTGCATTCCCGTGTTCGATTCCCGAAGTCATAAAAAGAAGGAAAATGGGGATCAAACCTAGGTTATGACATTCATTAGCCATTAAGCATATACCACCCAGCTGTAGTGCTGGATATTATCATTTGCAGCACACACATGTACACTGAAACATGAAACTAAAATCTACTTAAAAGCATTGGACTAAAGCTTGACTCCTAACAAATTGCTCTTCAAATACACTCAAACATTATAAATCAAAGATTTACAAGAATTGTGAATGATTATTATAAAAAATGGTTAACTATGTTTTTTTTAATAGAGCTTGAAGTTGTATTTTGATGTTACTGATTAGAATATGACTATTTTTTACGTTAGTTACAAGGATGACTATTTTTTTATGTTATTGATGTTTATTTACAGTTTAAATATTGGATGACTCTTTTTAAAAAAATTGTACTATTTTTTAATTAGGGGTTCATTTTTACTATTTGAACAGACCTTCGATTTGATTGGGCCGATCCTAGGGAGGATGACGGCCTCACTTACAGAGCTTGATGACGACATTGTCCGCACCATGTCCATAGGAGCCGTTTTCTCCGACTACGTTGGGAAGATATATTCGATTGATTTCCATCGTAAGGATGATTTATTGGTCACAGCTGGTGAGGATGACTCAGTGCGACTCTATGACATTGTTAATGCTAAGCTGTTGAAGACCACTTATCATAAGAAACATGGTACTGATCAAATATGCTTTACTCATCACCCTAGTTCTGTCATATGCTCTTCAAGGTACAATTTGGAGTCTACCGGAGAATCGTTGCGATATTTATCAATGTATGATAACCGCTGCCTACGATACTTCAAAGGGCATAAACAGAGAGTTGTTTCTCTCTGCATGTCTCCTATCAATGATAGCTTCATGTCTGGTTCTGTCGACCACAGTGTAAGGTTATGGGATCTACGTGTAAATGCATGCCAGGGAATCTTACATGTACGCGGTAGACCTACTGTTGCTTATGACCAACAAGGTCTGGTCTTCGCCGTTGCAATGGAAGGCGGGGCTATTAAGTTGTTTGATTCACGTTCGTATGACAAGGGTCCCTTCGACACTTTTCTTGTTGGTGGTGATACTGCCGAGGTTTGTGATATTAAATTCAGCAATGATGGCAAATCAATGCTTCTGTCTACAACTAATAACAACATATATGTTCTTGATGCATATGGAGGAGATAAACGCTGCGGATTTAGTTTGGAACCATCTCATGGTACCTCGATAGAGGCTACATTTACCCCAGATGGGAAGTATGTCGTAGCAGGCTCTGGAGGCGGGACCATGCACGCTTGGAGTATTGACAGGAATCACGAAGTAGCATGTTGGAGCAGCCATATTGGTGTGCCTTCGTGCTTGAAATGGGCTCCTCGTCGAGCCATGTTTGCTGCAGCCTCGACTGTTCTCACATTTTGGATACCAAACAACGAACCGAATCTGAAAGCTGAAGAATATAGTGGCACGGACACCGAAGCAGGACTTCAGCCCCAAAGCCAGTGAACCAACCCAATATGCATGCTATTCCTCTGAAGCCGTGCTACAGTTTCTCTCTTTTGGTGTATCGAGAAATCAACCAAGGCCTTTTGAATTTCTCAAGATTCCAAGCTATTTTGCTTTTGAGGATGCAAATTAGATGTTGTAAATTCCATAAATTTTGATTGTATTGAGCGCTCTTTCATTATCAGGACAAATTTATGGATTAAATTAGAAGTTGTAAGTGTTTACTCCAGTTGCTAATTTTATTTAATTAATGAATCAGGGGAGTTGAACTTGAAAAACTCAATGGGCTTAGAAGTTTTAATTGCAGAATATTTAGTTGCTTAGTTTTTCTTGTTCTCTAATATTGATGAATTTGCTTAAAAATGACTTTTTTAAATAGCTAGAAAATCGATATTAACATGAAGTTATATTTTGATGTTATTGACCAGAACGTGATTCTTTCTTATGTTACTTACAATTTAAATAAAAAATGGTTTTTTTTTTTTAAGATTAGGGTTTTCAAATTGTTTAAGACAATACTGATTATCAATGTAGGTTGGTTGGTAAGGAGTTGGCTCATATCTTGCAGTGTGAATTCAACTTCGTCTGTCCACGTTAAAATCTCGTTGATTAAATTCTATATAAATTTTGAGGTTTACTCTGAACTTGTTGACCCTCCCTTATCCGACTCTCTCAAACTTATTCTATAAAAATCAAGTATTGATCCTATAAACTTAACACGTTGTTGTGTCTTATTCATAACTTAGTGTATAAATCATCAAAAGACAGAGGTAACATGTATGATACATACAATTATATTATAATAGTATTAAAAGGATAATAAAATAATATTGCTAGCTTAACATAACAGGTCAGAGCAATTTAATAATATCTGACAGCACGTATAATAATAAGGAACAACTGATGCATCATTGAACCCATGTACCAGTTAGGGTACCCTTCAGAATTTTATATTTTAGCAAGCCACATCAATCTTTTTTGATACTAGACTTTCCACTCGTGCGGCCGCACGGGTCATATACATTGTAGATGCAGTAGACAAAAACAAATCTCAATGCATATCAAAGAGAATAAAACATGTGGTCTTAAATATATGCAGATGTTGGAATTCGAACCTCAGACACCACACTTATTCACCTTAAAAATATTAATTTTTATCAATCGTGTCTTACTTCATTCTTTTGTTAAAATTATATGTCAATGTTATATTATTGGTATGTTACTTCATCTTCTTTTTTTTTTGACAAAATGTTACTTCATTATTTTGTAAAAATTATATGTTAATGTTATATTATGTACCTAAAAATAGCTCATTCTTAACCTCAACATGTAAAATGTTTTATTTAAATAATTTTCCTTTTATCGAATATTTGACATTTACCGTAAATGATACCCTTTAACTGTTTGTTGAAATGTTTCTTCCACCTGTTTGTAATATTAACAAAAAAAAATGTTGCTATAATCTTTCAAAACCCTTTTATTCCAATATGGCGATTTGTTTTGTTGAAGAAATAGGGCGATTTGTTTTGAAGAAATAGGGGAAATAAAGCGATGCCGATTTTCTTTGTTCATGAAAATAGGAGATTAGGTGTGAGCATTAGGGTTGTTCATGAAAATAGGAGATTAGGTGTGAGCATTAGGGTTAAAATAGTAAATTTATGCAATAGGTTTAGGTTAAAATTAGGGCTAAAATATGCTTCTGTGTTAACTTTAATATATAATAAGAAGATAATCTTTCAAAACCATTTTATTCCAATATGGCGATTTGTTTTGTTGAAGAAATAGGGCGATTTGTTTTGAAGAAATAGGGTAAATAAAGCGATGCCGATTTGCTTTGTTCATGAAAATAGGAGATTAGGTGTGAGCATTAGGGTTGTTCATGAAAATAGGAGATTAGGTGTGAGCATTAGGGTTAAAATAGTAAATTTATGCAATAGGTTTAGGTTAAAATTAGGGCTAAAATATGCTCCTGTGTTAACTTTAATATATAAGAAGATAAGAAGATGTATCGAGAAATTGAGAAGGGGGAAAATTCAATAAGGTTAAACAAAGGAATTTAGCATCAGGGTTAAAATAGTAAATTTATGCAATAGGTTTAGGTTAAAATTAGGGCTAAAATATGCTTCTGTGTTAACTTTAATATATAAGAAGATGTATCGAGAAATTGAGAAGGGGAAAATTCAATAAGGTTAAACAAAGGAATTTAGCATCAGGTTAAAATAGTAAATTTATGCAATAGGTTTAGGTTAAAATTAGGACTAAAATATGCTTCTGTGTTAACTTTAATATATAAGAAGATTATGTTGAGATCTTTAGGTTTCTTGCAACTATATCACTATCATTTTTTAATAAAAAACAAATATTTTATCAAATGAAATCCATATCCAACTTGGGTTAGTTTACAATTACAAAAGGGGCTCCCTCGACACTAAAAACAAATACTTTATCAAATGAAATCCATATCCTTATGCTGATTTCACCACAATTTTAATAAGTTATATATTTAAGCTTCACACTAAACACACGGTTGCGTTCACACCACCGTGAACCAAACACCGGCTTAACCATTTAATGTAAAGTTCGATCTTTCACATATGCATAAGGAGATATTAGAAAAATCATATAATATATTCATGACTCATTCAATTTCTCTTATAAGAAAGTTATGGTGTAAAATATATATTTGGATTCTTGTACCCACACATAAAATCATTTGAATTGATTGAGATTTGTAGTATATTGCTAATAAAATCACATAGTTTCTAATCATGTACAGTATAATCTAGTGAATCTAACCTCTCATGCCACAAATTATATGTGATTCGAGTAGGACATCCCCAAGATCCATGTGCTATCTTATGTGTTGACTCCTACATAGTGGATACTTAACAATGATCTTAGATTCCTCAGTACATGTATCATGATTAATTAAGCTGTAATTTTATATCATCTCAAACACATATAAAATATCCCACTGTGCCACCATTGTAAATTTGATCTTCAACTTGCAACATTTTTTTTAATATCAAATTAATATATCCTTTTTTTTCTCTCTCTTTGTACCGTATCAAATGCTAAAATTAGTTTGCATTGTAGTTGAAATTAAACTTTTAATGATTTATTTTTTATTTTTTATTTTATGAATTCATGAGTATTGATCACTCTACAGCATTAGGTTGTATATTCGTCTTAAAAGATATCAAATAACCATTTTAAATACAAAAATATGATGGAAGAAGAAAATCAGAGTTTTTTTTTTTTTTTGTCAAGTAGCATATTAGTTAGAAATTATCCTTTTTAAGGTAGATAAGTGGGGTGATCGGTTCAAATCTCGACTCATGCATATATTATGCAATGCCTATACCAACTAAACTATTTTTTTTTCGAAAACTCAGTATCCGATCCATGAATCGACTAAGCTAAACTCACAGGAACAATCTGAGTGGTTTTAAAACATAGGGTTAATTACATGAATAACTTAAAATAGAGGAACCAAAACTATAACAAGTAGAAAAATAAATGATCTATACACCTTGTGGATTTCTCAAAATTCCCTTGAATTTATCGGATCATAACTCTCAATCGTATAAAACCTATCATGAGTTACGATCCGATAAACATTTTTTGGATCAGAACGCATCTTCTAAACCGGCTTATTTCACAAGTTAAGCAATTTATGCGGCACATATAACAATTCTTAACAAAATTGTTACTTTTACAGGCCCAGCCCAATAATCAATCACACAACAAAGGAGGAACCCATTCATCGCTCTCTCCTCTCTGCTCCATCTTCATCTAATCATCTCTCTCCGTCGACAGCGTTGCTCTGTTCCCGACCACCGCTCACCACCGTCCCTGCTCAGTTTTCAGGTAATTTATCTCCTCTTCTTGTTATTTTCCTTATGTTAACCATTTTTATAATAATCATTGATAGTTCTTATAAATCTTTGATTTATAATGTTTTAGTGTATTTGAGGAGTAATTTGTTTGGAATAAGCTTTAGTTTAATGCTTTTAAGTAAATTCTAGTTTAATGTTTTACTTCTAGAGTGGCCGGACCGGAATTGATTTTGGAGGCGTAGAATTGATTTTGACATGTTTGGTTGTTTTCGAGTAGAATTGTTTTAGTGTATTTGTTTGGAATAAGCTTTAGTTTAATGCCTTTAAGTAAATTCTAGTTTAATGTTTTGATACTTGTTATAATGTTGCTCAATCTGCAATTTAATTGTTTTTAATTTTTTTTAGCTGATAACAGACATTCTAGAAGCCTCTTCTTCTCATGTTTTTTTGCATTATCTAGTAGAATTTGTTCTTACCTTAGTCCGCTGCATCGTTTTTTTTCAGTTATTGTCTGTTTTGTGATTTGTGTAAGTCTTCATGGTTTTGTCATGTGAAGCACATACACGACACTGACATTGAATAGTTGACACTCGTAATAATTTGAGAAACGGAATGATTGAATGTAACCACATGTGTTGGTAACACCCACGTGTGAGACATTGGACAAACCTTCAATCTAATGTGTCGGTGCTACATAGATTTTGTCTGCCTTGGTGAGTTGAGGAGAGTGTGTGTTTATAAGCTATCCTTAACCTTGATTCTCAAACAATTTGAGAATTTTTTTTTTTGTTTGTTAATATAATTCATTTTGGCTTGTTAAAGAAAAAAAACAAATTGAGATTTTTTTGATACACCGGTTAATCAATGGTAAATTGATAAGTTTCATTGCAATATATTTAAGGTGCGTGTACTTTGATTGATGACAATCAATCTCATGAGCTATTAATAGATACAAGTTCAACTCATTAAAGCCGTGTTTTATTTTCTTCTTTTCTGATACGTTTATATTTTGCATCAATGGCTAATTTTCTGTCAAATGTCAATGTTCTTTGAGTGTAATAACAAGCATAAAGA
The DNA here is from genome assembly GCF_003473485.1 of Medicago truncatula. Classification (NCBI taxonomy): domain Eukaryota; kingdom Viridiplantae; phylum Streptophyta; class Magnoliopsida; order Fabales; family Fabaceae; genus Medicago; species Medicago truncatula. The sequence continues at coordinate 1,929,658 of NC_053047.1, read as the reverse complement.
CAAAAGTTATTCATTTTGAAACTAATTGATGCTGATGATGTATATATAAAAACGTTTTGATAACCAAGTCAAGTTTTTTATTTTATTTTTTATTAATAGCCTTCAAACGCTGGCTTGATTATAAACTGTGGAGCTAGTAATCGATTATCAATTTAGTTACATAAAATGATTACTCAATGCATGCTTCTATGATTCATGGATTGATTGATAGTGGGTGTCATGTTCCTCAATGTGCATATTCTTTGTTTTATTTTGGCTGATAATAACAAACTTTCTATAACCCTCTTCTGCTAATGTTTCTTGCATTATCAAATAGAATTTGTTTCGACCTCAAGTCCGATGCACTGTTTTTATGAAGTATTGTCCGCTTTGTGTCTTATTTAAGCCTTCACGGTTTTGTCCGCCTCGCTGCGTTGATGAAAGTGTGTCTTTATAAATTACCCTTTCTTCTTTTCTATCAAAATGTAGTTCTAAATTGCAGTCTGTAACTGTAGTTGCTGCCACAATATAACAATTTAGACGTCTCCGCAATAACAGTTGCAGCCGCATCAGCAGTATTTGCTTGCATTTTACCGAAATATATAGTTCCATGGTGTAACCAGAACCACAATTTAAAACCATACATGTCAATGTTCTTGAGTATCACAAGAAGCATGAAGAGAAAAGGTTTTTCATTTTGAAACAAATTGCTGATGGACATATATAAAACTTTTGTAGGTTTGGATTGGCTATGATCGACTAGCAAAAATTTGAATCTCAAATGACTATTCTTTCTCTGTTGCCAACAAACTATTCAGGTTTTTTTTTTTTTCCTTTCTAACTAAATAATGGTTTGTTCTGCACATGAATGCTAATTTCGCTTCCTGTTTAACTTCAATTTTCTTGATATTTTGTAGGATTCCTTCATCAAGGTACTCCTCTTCTGCAATCGAAGTTTTCAGCGACAGTTGGTTATCACAGAGATGGTTCTCTTACACCACAAACGGTAATTATTTCCTCATCTCTCTGTATCTGTCCCTCCTTCACTTTATGGGTCTGTGTATGTGTTTCTAGTGGTTATTTATCATTGGAGACTGCATACTTTGTATTGGCAGATTTGTAGAACGAAGATAAAACAAAAATATTCAAACCATATTAGCACCAAATTTTTGACGTCTGCTTCAAGAAATGACCATTATAATATAAGCTATGATGATTCGCCTGAGGAGCCCTTTTTGCTAGCATTGATCAAAGAATCCTTCTGGTATTTGTGAAACTTCAGTTTGTCCTCAAAATGCAATAGTTTAGTTAATCACTCACTTGTTCCTTATTTATTGAATATCATGAAAAAATTACAAATCACTCGGTCCCAAAACAGTAACGACGATCGATGATTCCTCTAGAAAGTAGAAGCAGACAGTCTTCCTCATACATACAACAGAGACGGTGACCTTACCAGGGTCAAGTTACCCTCTCAGTTGTGAGGGAGAGGAGAACCTCCTCAATAAAACAAGGAGAAACATGAGTTTAATTTTGAGACATGCATATTGGTTTACCTTTGTTTTTGTTGAACCGACACTGGTCAAGTTACCGTCTTAGTTGCAAGAACAAGGAAAACCTCGAGTTTCTCCTATTGAGAGGTATCTTCGATTGTCATTAGTGTTCTGAGTGGTTTTTAAGTACCGCTCTATGATAAACCACCGAGGAATTTGCCCAAATCAGTAAATCTCTCCATTGCTTTTATTGCATTTACAGAAAAAATCAATCATATTTACAAACATCAATCTGATGTTTCTTTTCAGGGGTTTAAAATCTTTATTTGCATTTTTGATTGAGCAACCTAGCCAGCTGAATTACATAGAGTGGCCAAGCTTTAGTAATACGGTATGTCTCATTAGTTTATTGTTATTTTTAGTTACAAATCATGATGTGTTGAATTTATAATAACAATGTGTTGAATGGTTACTTATATGTCTTGATCAATCCTTGGCAGCTGAGGACTGCAACACTCACTCTTGTTATTGTTGCATTTCTTCTTGTTGCTTTAGCATCTGTTGATTCGGCTCTCAGCTTCCTTTTGAATTTAGTTCTTCGGAAGAGCACGTAACTGTGCAGTACTGTTCATGTTACCATTACTATGTAAGCAGTTTTCTTCTGATGATTGTAATTTGTTTAGGTCCATCCTTATCAGCATGTAACTATCGACTCCTATTGTAAACTCAAAATGAATAAGTTATTCAAGTAGCTTTTATCAAAGCCATCACTATAGGTGAAAAATTGGCTGCATTGAACGGAATCTTGTTAACAGAATTTCATGGATAGAAACTAGATACAGGATTTGAGGATAACTATAGGGAGACGGTTTGAAGCAATTGGTTGCATTGTATGAAATTTTGTAAATATAAACTTCATGGATAGAAACTGGATACATAAATATATATTTGAGGATAATGTAATTGCATGTGGTAGTCTTGTTATCAAAGTCATTGTTTCAGGTGAAGAAATTGATTGCATTGCATGGAATATTGTTATTTGTTAAACATAATTTCATGGATAGAAACTGAATAAGAAATATACAATGTGTACACCGGGTACAAGTATTGTAACTTTGGCTGTGAATTTACAACACATATGTGCTGGTATAGAAAAATTGTAAATTATACACACACACACACTCACTTTCATTTATTTTTCATTTAGAGAATGACTAAATATCGTTGCTGTCCATGGTTTCTTTATTTATACCTTCATTTCTTTGCCAGATGATATGATGAGCTTCAAATCAACTGAAATCTGGACTCAAAACAGAACTTAAATTTTAGTGTCAAAAACATGTAAAGCAAATTCTATGCTTTACTTCAACTCACTTGCACCCAAAGAGAAATGGTAACTTTTGGAAGAGCAAAAAAAGAATCGAAATGATACAAGAATGGTTGTCAAATTCAGGTTTACTCAGAGAATAATGTCTACATTATATAATGGTTATTTCAACTTTAGCATACCTAAAATGATACTGGTTAAGAACAAATCAATTAATAGTGCATAAAACTCTGATCTCAATTTTAGTGCTTGACTCCACATATGCATTTAAAAATCCCAAATGACAATCTATTTGCAAAGGAGGTGAACGATACTTTGTTGAGTTTCTAGTTCTTAGTCTCAACTCCATATTTCCTAGCATAAACATAATAGAAAACGACAGTTTCTTTTCCCACTCTCTGTGATTCTTATAAACCGTTCTGGTCCGGATTTACCCATCTGGGCGGGGGGAAAGTGTTTTCCCAGATTTACCCATTCGCATGTGAGAAAAATTGTTTTTTCCCCGTCTAGATTGGTAAATCTGGAGGGGTGGGATTAACTTTGATGAGCTGATACCGAGCTAGATAAACCTCTGCATCCTTCCTATATTCTTAGAAACCTTATGGCTAATGTCGGACAATGAAATGTTTTTTGTGATCTATCAAAGGTCAAGGTGGCTCTGAGCCCTGTACAACCACGACAAGCAAGTTAGAACTCTAAATCACGAACAATGAAGTTTAAGTAGAAGAGTCCAATGTTTTAAGACTCTAAATCACGAACTAGTAACCTTATATTCTATATCTTTATAGAGAAAACTTTGTAATAAAATGATGCTACTTAACTTGCTAAAAACCAGCAGAAAACCAGAAAAGACCTGCGATAGCACACATGAATGACACCCCATGCAGAAAATCACCGTAAAAACAGTCTTGAGGATCCCAACACCGTTCGTAGTAGAGGCAAAATGATTTTGCTGCCCTACTCAAAAACCACCGCTATGCTAAATCCTTAAATCTTTTCTACCACTTTCCCCACGGACGGTCTCCACTATGTTATTGAATAGGCGATCATTACACGATATTAAATTTCAATTCTTGCACTGCATTTATTCCTAGCAAAATTTTAATAATGATACAAATGGACAAATTCCATCCAGAAGTATACTTTCGGAGATGGCTGATTTTCTCAAAAAATAAGGATGAGAGATTTTTAAGAACATATGGGGGTGGAGGAGAAATTCTCCTAATTATTGGGTGTATTATCAAAATTTGACCATCCTTTGTGTACCAATACCCCAGGTAGGCTCTATTAACTTGGCCTGTGATAATGTGACTAGTGTCACTATATTTTGGAACATTTTTTAGAGAGCTCTAATGTCACAACATATGTTCTATTAGTCTGTAATGCTATTTAATCAACCACTTCGTCCATAAGCTACTTTAGAGTTTAATTAAATGCTTATTTTAGCCACCAATGTGACACAACTCGTAGATGCTTAAGTCCCTTCACCATTTGATCTTGAGTTTGATTCCTGAGGTTGTGTATGGAAAAACATACGTCGGAAGATGTCAATCCCTTTAATGAATCTCAGTTAAACAAAATGCTTATTTTAAAATTTGACTTGGGGAATAAAAACAAGTACATAACTTATACAACCTCTTTGACTCAACTTTTTAAACACATACAATTAAAAATCTACATTCCAATGCAAATTTGGCCAAAGTTTATGAATGGTTCCTTCACTCAAATACTGGTTGAGTTATCCATCCTTCATATGTCTATTTCTGCATATCAAGCTTTAAATTTGTAGTGACCTTTCATGCTAAAATCACAACTATTTTCTAGTCTTCATAACCAGTAATGTGAATAGAACTACTATACTTGAAACCTGTGGTAATAGTAGGACTAGGGTAAAATTTAAAAAGCAAGGTTACCTGCTACCTTACCCTATTATAGATTATAATTCTCCTATTATGAAATCACGAAAAATGATTTAAATCAAATGGCCTATGTGCTGATTTGATTTTTTTATATAACATGATGACATTCTCAAATTCATTTAGTAACAAGATATTCACATAAATATGTTACTATATATGCTTATTTATAGAGCAGTTGCATTATCCAATAAACAAGATGTCCTTGCATAAGTTGCATTATTTTTCAGTATAAATGGAATCATTTTCACTCATGTTAAAATATACAATTTCATTTACAAATATAAATGAATTCTTAATTCTACTGTTACAATAAAATGTACATTAAACCTTACGGCAACTTTAGTTGAGTTTTAGACCCATAAGCATCATAAACACATTTCAAATTTATTTGTTCCATCATCAGTGGTCGTCTAGTCTCTCTGGAGTCCAAAATCCAAATGCTCCTCAGCCTTGACTGAAACAAAATTTGACATGGAAGGTTATACCAACATCAGTGGTCTTCCATCTTCAAATAACGAGATGAAATTGCGGCCAACCGCACAAATAACAGAACCGTTTATAAAAGTGGACTGGAAGGTTATACCAACACTATATACAGTTCAATTATTTGAGCGGTTGGCTGCAATTTCATCTCGGTACGAGTGATTTATTGTCATCGAACCATGACTCAAATATCTACCAGTTCAATGTTCGATTCGGTTTCTAAAACATTACTTGTTAGACATTGAAAGATTTTTCATTTAAGTTACACAAGGGAGATCCTTAAAAAAAACTTGTTATATGGTTAAGGAAACTCATCAAATACAAAACCCTAAACATATTTGGATCCTATGATGTTGAGTTTAACATACACAGAAACAAGCCAAATAGGAATGCATGTTCTTCAAAAAGGAGTGATTCAATGAAGTTTAAACTAATGTCAGTGTTGAAACATGAAATTCAAACAGTGATTGATTCATAAAAAGCTTACTCAAAAACCATAAAATCCAAAACCAAAAAAGCATAATAGCCAATTAGCCAAATCAATAGCTTTACACAGAATATCATGTTGAGTCAAGTAAACTGTGCAATAGATGGTTCAATTGATAGTTTATGAAATGTATGAAACTTTGTCAGTAATGTGTACATTGAATAAAGCTTTGTCAGTTTGGTAACTTTTTGTACAAAATTGAAGTAAAGACTTTTGTGAAATGTTTTAATTATTACTAGTACTTTTATTCACCAAAATAGATCAAAATTATGTTTGAATTTTGAAGAAATGTGTGTTCTATAAAGTCATCCTAATTTGTGTAACACTATTAAACAAGGAAATTAGAAAAACAAACCTAACCTAAACAACAAAATGAAAATGGAAAATGCACAAATATTCAGAAATCTAACGTTAATAAAATAGTCAATATAAATCAAATCCAAACTTGTCAAGTAAAATCTCGTAACTTTGCTTAAAAAAAAAGTAAAATCTCGTAACTATATCACTTACTCAATCGGCTGAGATCGTTCAACTGTGTGACTGCGTCCTTCTCATAGGTCTCGTATCGCGGATCAAAGTAAACACAAAATTATTTTCCTTACCATACAAATTCTGTTCTTCACACACAAAGGTTCACCATCAAAACCAATATAGTTAAGGCCATTTATTCATATGACATTATGGCCAAACAAAAGACTAGGACCAACTTTTTGAAAATAATAAAAAATAAAAAATGGCTATGACACTGACCTCAAATGTTGAGTATGTCTTGAAAGTTGTTCAATTTGTTAACCAAAAGGAAAGTTTGTTACTCCTTCTGTACTCATAAAAAGTGGTAAGTGGCACACATGCATTTGCTTATGTTGTCAGCACATATCTAAATTTCTCTGGCAAAAGTAGACATTGTTATCATTTATCATCAATCATGTTCATGGTTTTGTTGAGTCATCCTATTTTACTTTATTCACTTTTTGGGGCCCACAATCAATCATGCAATATAGAATGTGTTAAATGAAAACACCATAGCATATGGGGACACATTCCAAAAAAGTGACAAAAGCTAACATTATCATGATTGTGCTATGTGTATAGTATTTATTTATTTATGTGTCTTGCAAAGTCTAAGGTATGGGATAAAAAGGCAATAAAAAATTAAAAAGTATAATTTTAATAGTACATTGTCAGAGTAAAAAGAAATCACAGTCAATACATCATAATCAATCGTATATCTTGTTTTAAATAATCTGACAATTACAATTGATTGATAACAAAAATAAAGATTACTGATATGTATATAAATTTGGTGTGTTTAGTATCACGATGGATTAGGTTTTACAAAATTATGGTTACTCGATTCTTCTCATGTCTTTGCGGGATACAAACATGCACCAGATCTAAAAGAAAATGGGTGCGACTCATCCCCCTCCTTTTGTTGCTCTGCTTCCCCACCCTATCCATCGGAATCCATCTTCTAGTAAGGTTTCTTCTGCCATCAAACCTTACTAGAAGTCATCTTCTAATAAAGTTATTATCCAAAAATGAACGATACAAAGGATCAGCAGAGCGATTTTCGAAGAAAATTTGTTGAATAGGAAAAACCATGTGGCCCAATGGGCTTGTATAAAAAGAGACAAGTGTAAATTGAACTCTTCATATCGTTGGCCCACAAGTGAGGTCCAAAGTGATGAGCCACCATGCCTTGGGGAGCAAGAACTGACTTAAGGAACAATCCCTAATAACGAAAGCCATGTTAGTGATAGAGACATGCATCAATATATTGCATATAGTAAATGATAAAGAGAGCATCAAAAGCAGTTCCGTGTCCACAATAATAATTATTATCATCATGATTTGTCACTTGCTATAACTAGTCAATATCTTTCGTTTTCAATATCCACCACCTCAACCACACACCCCCATCAACTCCAATTTTGTCAAATCAACTTGACTTTATCTAATATATATAAATAAATTAGTATTTTAATAATCAATTTGTTTCAAGTGGTTAATGATCTATACGAAAGACGAATTATTTAGAAGAATTGGAGTTTCATTTTAAATGGAATAATTTTTTATTTGAATTTACTTACTTTCTGACTGAACTTAAGATTATCAAGGTTCATAACTTAACTGAAGGATTAATATTGTAACCAATTAATTTGACTAAATCCGCCAAAGACTGGACGAAACAATTTTTAGTCTGATTTTTTTTTACCTTCTTCTGAACTCTTAATTACCAAGATTATTTTTTGTGCGAACATCAGAGTTAACACAAATTAGAATTGACTGATTCAAAAGAATTCATAATTTGGCAAAACATAAATTCTATCTTTTAAATTATTTGAGATGAACAAATACAATTCAATATTTTTAAATTATTTTAATTTCAAAATATAAATTGTTTGTTGTTTTCTATAATTTCAAGGAATTGTGTGTTGTTTTCTATAATTTCAAGAAACTATTTTATTTTATTTTTACAAAAGAAACTGAATTGTTGTTTACTATTTTTTAAAGTTAAACTAAAATTATCTCATTTTAAAATACTTCTACATGATTCATAATCAAAATAGTAGCTATTCAATAAAACAGAATTCTTGCTTAGATTGGAAATTGATTTATAAATTATGGAATAACCCACTTAATTGTATTTTGATGTCCCCTACACTAACGTCTAACATATGTAATACTATGGACTTTAGTTGCACAAATCTTGTTGTCCTTGTCTTAATTTTGATTTTAATATAAATGATTTGACTCTTAATGCTTAAGGAAACAATTTTCAAGTCTACACAAAAAATTGTCAATCTTATTTGGGTCACTTTTGATTATTTTTCTCACCTTTGTCATGTGGTTTGAGCTATTGATAGATCCTCTTTACTTGATTTAGCCAGCTAGAGTATAATTTAAACTAGCCCAAGGATCACCATTTCAAGGATATATAAAAATTGTGATGTTCACATTTTTGTTTATATGATGATAGATCAATCTACATTTTCCCCCTAAAAAATACTAGCAAAAGAAAGAAAGAGACGTGTATTTTGATGTCAAGCCAGAATTTCATTCCATTTTGTCTTCTTAGATTGTTAATTAGAGACTTTGAAATTTACTGAAAATGCTGGCCATGGTGATGCATCATATATATTACTAGTAGATTGTGACTGAAGGGAGGATTATACCACTAAGTTAAGTTTTCATAAAAAGACAAATGATAGTGACAATTGATATATACACCTTAAGCAATCTTACACGTCTTAGGTTAAAAAAAAGAGATTGAATATAATTTTAATCCCCATATTTTGTCTCATTCATGGATGCATCCCTTAATTCTTAAAATAGTTTGATTTTATTTGCACATATCCATTTGATGTTAATTTTTAATTTGACAAGTGAGATAGTTAAGTGGCAATTAAGTTATGTCTGTGAGCTAAACTCAGTTGATAGAGATATTGTATTATATATACAGGAAGATAGAGTTTAAACCCTAAACATATCACATGTTTACTTTAAGAGGTGAATTTTTAACCACTTCTTGAACTAGTCATCATATTTTTTATTCTTATCCTTCTTAGATTTAATATTGGTTGATTAATTATAATAGTTAACTTTGTTTTAGGAAAAGAAAAAAAAAACACTAGACCATTTGACATAAAAAAATGACAATTAAGTTTATGTCGTGCAAGTGAGTTGTTAGTGAGAATTCACTTTGACAAGAGTCTTATAATAAATTTGATTGTTTTTGTGATATAAGTTAATGTATATTTTGAACCCACTTAGATTGGTCTAATGGTATTGGTTTGGATCTGGGAGTGTGTTCTTCTTCGAAATCTTATGTTCGATTCTCTCTAGTGTCAATTTAGGTGTGCTAATTTAGCTTCTTATAAAAAAAAAATGTATATTTTGATGAAACAAAAAATTAGTGTTTAAATGAAAATCTAGTTAAGCATTATCATACCGATTGTTTGGTCGTTGTCACATTCACATAACTATCTGGCTTATTAACATATTATAAAAATTCAATCTCAAAATGTAAAATTTTAATGAATCTAAACTTGTATATATGGAGAAAAAGTCAATATTTTAAAAATTAAGAGGTCAAAATTGTAAATTTAAAAATCGATTTAAATGAGTTATATATAGGAGACTAAAATAGTATTTTATGCCAAAATAAAAAGAAATTAGGACAATGACTAATTCAAAATAAAATATTGTAGTGGGAGATGTTGGCTCTAATACCACTTGTAACATCTCAGTTGACTTTAAATATTGTTGACTGATCCCACAAATCAACACGAGTTTTTTCAGCGTACTTTGTCTTCACTCACATGCTTTTCGGAAAACTTTTCAGAAGGTCACCCATCCAAAAACTACTCCAAATCAATAATGTTTAACTGTGAAGTTCTTATGAAATGAGCTACCGAAAAGAAGATGCATCTTGTTTAGATATGTAATACCAAACAATTCTTGTAAGCCTTCTTCCAACCATGTAGTCTCATACCTGCTCGGTCCGATGTAGTACCACTCATTCCGATGTGATTTGGTTTGCCTAGAAGCTACCAGGAGTCGCACATTGTCATGCATTGTGCATCGGCGACCACTCCTCGTCCTTGTCAGCCTCGAGCGTTACACACTTTAATCCAAACATTGAAGATACTCTCCTTTGGTTTGATAACATTAATGATTATTTTACTACCAAGGTTTGGTTACACCTGACTTTTGAGTCAGAAAAATCTTAATGTAACATTTTTATCTTAGTCTTAGACCTGGTGCTTTCACCTTCTATAAAAGATCAAGTTTATTGTGTGATTGACATGTAACAATTTTATCCCAACCTTGTTTTTGCTACAACGTCGCAATTTGGTCCAAATGGACTATGTCCACATTGTAGTCTTTTCTCCATTGCATTATAGACCGCCCAACATCTAAAAATAATTGATTTACATTCTCTATTGCATTATGCACCCTTTATTAGGTACTTTTCCAATTTGAACCCTATCATTTGGCTTAAGGAGGGGTTATCTGTTATAAGCAGACAAATTTTTACTTTCTGAATTTGGTGGTCTTAGCAAAAATGTAACACTACTTGCTTCTCAAATACAACTATCCTTCACTAAGCATGCAATATTACTTCTTGTTTCATCTCTTTCAAACATATCATAAACATGAGTCTTTTCGTGGTAGCCGTTTGAGAGACATGACAGATGGGTAAAATAGAATTCCTCCAATCAAGATTATATTGTTCTCAATGTTGATGGCAGTTGCCTTGACAACCCTATCAAAGTCGGTTTTAGTGATTTACTTTTTCACCTTTATGATTCTTGAATCTCAAGCTTCTCGAGGTTCATCCCAAAATTCTATGAGATTCTTAATGTTGAACTTCATGTAATTCACTAGAGGCTTTCATTAGCTATGTAGTTGAATCACCATGGTGTTTTTTTGTTTCATAAACTTTGCTATTTGTGTTAAACTTCTTCAAGGTTAAACTCCAAGATTTCACAAGTATACTACTTTGATCTAAGACATCAAAGACATTCTCTATCAATATTGGAAGGCCCACATCGCTCACACACTTTGAAAAAGAAAAAATATTATTGACTTTTTAGCTAAGTTTTGTGCTTCTTCTAACATTGGTTTCATGGTCCATTCCTTCCCTTCTCTTGAACTCTCAACCAACTCTCTAAGAACTTAATTTAGTGGAGTGTTGTTTTTTTCTTTCTCTCCTTTTTTTTTAGGTTTGTAACAAAAAAAAAAAGTGTTCAAGGCATAAGCGCAACCGTGCCATGTGACATGTTATTATACTAATAAATTTAGATATAATTTTTTTTTACAAAAGATATAATATTCTTTTTATGAATCTAATCATTGAATAATATTTATATTTTTTCCACAAGAATAAACTATAATTTTATAATCAAATAATTTCATTAATTCAAACAATAATAATTTACCACCAAATAATTTATGTTTTTGAATATTTCAAAGTACATAACCCTATTTATTTGTTTATGAATTAGTAGTTAGTAGAATGATGCAATTTATTCTCATCTTAAATGAATGGACTATGATTTACATGAGTCATAATCATAACAGGTATCCCACATGCATATGTGGCCATCATCACCTCAGCTGCCCCTAACCTCACGAAAGAACATGTAATGCTTGTCCACTCCTCTTAAATAATTATTATTTAAAGCTAAATAAAAAACAATTACTACTAGCATGTCTTAATCAAAATAAAGAAATAGAGGACAGTGTTTTAGATACGTTCCCAAATGTTGCTTTCAACAGTCACAAATAGTAGAAAATTATATAAATAAACATCTCAAAAGAAAACAACAACATAAATAATCAATCACTTTCCTCCATCAACATCTAAGACCCGTGTGGTTTGGACGGTTTCTAATTCTTATGGGTTTTATCAAAAGCTCAATACACAAACAAATCTTTCAAACATATATCATAAACACCAAAGTAGGAAAAGACAAACCATGTGAGGAGTGATGATATTGACTATAGTGTATGCTATTCCATTTCTAAAGTGGGTTTGGAATGTGACATATCATAGATCACATATATGAAAATCTAATGTCACAAAACCAATTAACCATATGTAGGTGATGTTTAACCAATATAGTGCAACATAATTAAGAGGTAATCTTGCATCAATATGGGATGACATAGTCAAGAGATATTCAAGTTTTTTTTTTTACTAAAACTGATATTTAAGTTTATTAAGTGTCACATTAATTTGTTCCAAAATATAAATTCTCTTTAATTATATTTAAAATTACTGAATATTTATTTTTTTTTTTAAAAATAATTTAGAAAAAAATCATACAATAATTGAACACATTAAATACACTTTTTTTTTTAGTATATGTGAAAATCATAAAATTTAGACACATTAAATACACAATTATTCTTTTAATATATGCAAAAATTGTAATTGAATAAACTTAAATAAGGAGCAAAGTTACTCTCCTCGTGAGCTTAACTCAGTTGGTATGACAATGCATAATATATGTAAGGTTTGAGGTTCAAACCTCGACCATAAAAAAAAAAAAAAAAGGAGCAAAGTTACTATATTATCACAAATCCAATCTTGGATTGATGTGCATAGAAGAGATCAATCTAAACCATTTAAATAAATAGAAATACTACAAATAATTATATTCTCTCTGGACTTGGAATATCTGGTTTACCTAAAAAAATATGATGATATTATCATATTATTGTGTCAAATATAGACCTAAATTCTGTTATGGTCCAATTCTGTCCTATAATAGATAATAATAGTTGTACCAAAAAAAAGTTAATAATAGATAATTAGGCCTAAGATTATGCATGTTTTTCAAATTTGAAATTCACACATGGATGGTGGATACCCTTTTGATTAGCTAAGCTGGCTGCATGGTGCATATGTTATGTGTGTTTTCACTATCAAACCGTACATGACATAAGGGCATTCCAAAATTGTTGTGGTGGACCAAGTGGTGGTGACATGTAATTGGATTTTTTTTGTACTATAATATGGTTGTTTTGGTTTGTGTGTTAAAGAGGTATATGTTCTGGTCTGCAGTTGCAGGAATCATAATACCAAAAAAATTAATAAATTTCACTGCACACTATCAAGGCTTTTTGCTTGGCCAAAAGTGAAATACAGGTTTGCTTATTTTGTGGATGTTGTTCTATAGAAGAAGCATGGAAGAATCTTAGAACACTCACTATCTTATGATGTTATATTTTATTTTATTTTATTTTATTTATGTACAGCCAAAAGAATATTTTAAAAAAAAAACATCAACTCTTATATTTTGTACTTTAATTATAGAGAAATATCTAAACTAATGCTACTTTAGTATCTAAGAAGTTCAAACATGAGTCAAATTACTTCTTTTAAATAGATTAAGTGTTCTTAAAAATGAACTTTAATAACTAATAAAACTAATTTGACTCATGTTGTAGATTCTTAAAGAATAATTATCATTATTCATGGATGATGGAAAATGAAGAAAAAAATAGGGAGAGATAGAAGAAAGGCATGAGAGAAAAGAAGAGGAAGAGGAGATTGAGAAAGAAGAAGAGGAGGAAAAAGAAAACTATGAGAAATTAAGAAGATGCATGAAAAGGAATATGATGAGAATCATGTCAAGAAATTCAAAGAAGAAAGTGGAGAGTAGAAACAAAATTAAGGAATGGTTCATGTGGTGAGCAAGAGAAACAAAATGAAGAAAAAGCACCAACTTTGTAGAGGAGAATAATGAAAACCAAAATCGTTGAGGAAGGAGAGTAGAATATTAGGTATGTATAATTAATATGGTGAGAAAAACTAAGGGGTGCACAAATAGAAATAGAGGAGAAACAGGGTGCAAATATCAAGTCTTTAAGTAAGAAAGTGGAGGTGCAGTAAGCTAGACAACGGAGGTGCTGCAAGTAAACAGACTAGAGGACAAGGAAACGAAGTATGGCCTAATAAAACAAAAGGGTCCACAAGTAAAAGAGAACACAAAGAAACAAGGGGTGTGTATAGTAAACAGAATATAAAACACTATATCCGTTTAAAGTATTTTCATAATATAATACATGATTGTACTTATTAAGATAATATATTTGTTCTAAATTGATATTATTTAAAAATAAATATTTTATAAATACCAAATAATAAAAACACATTGTTAACATACCTTGCAATTTAAATACATGAAGAAGTATTAAGTTATCAGAACCCCTAAAAAAGTATCTAAGTTATAAGAAATAATACAACCTATCAAAAAAACAATCTAGTAGATCTATTAAAATAAGATGTTCTTTATCTGACTTGAAAGCAAATAAAAAAAATCTACAACTCTATTCTTCATAGAAAATTCAAATTCAACCTTTTAGGATAGTTAAAAGAACTACAAATTTAAGGTGATATATTATATTGGGAAATGCTAACAATTACTTAGGTTAACTAGTATTGAAGACAATATCTAGACTTAAAACTGCCATTTTGAGATAAAAAAATAGGTCATTTGAAAGTTAGAGATAATTTCTATAATATCATGAAGGTGAATAAAGTTGCTTTTAAGTGTCATGAAATTACTCAAAGTTGGTTATTAAGTAACATCCAACACTTATAAATCTTACATTTAACAAGCTACCTCTATGTGCACTATTGAAGTTTCTTTGTATCGGTTCAATTGCATGGTCAATTTAATTTTTGATTCGATTCGGTCAATTTTAACAAGTGACTTAATCGTATTGTTTAAGAAATTCATGTAAGTTGTTCAAATACAACAATAAAATGATCAAATGAGGTAAACCAATTTTAAAGAATTTAGATGAAAATAAAAAGAATCGTATAAAATAATCAATACTATCCATATCCGTATTAAAAATAAAAAGAAAACTTTGAACCTTGTGTTATAATATAAATAGAAGTAAAGTTAATAGAAGTAAAGTTAAGTGGTCAAAGTGGAATCAATAAAATTGGTAAGAGAAAAGAGACATGCTAACTTGATCTAACAATTAAGAGAATAAACATAACAAAAAAAAATTCTCTTGATCTTCTTCTATAAAAAGGAGCTTTGATTGACAAGAAGAGTATAAAGAAGATCAAAGAAGTTACTCACTTACTACTTTCTTTTCCTTTGATACACTCTTATAGAATAATGGTTAAGTTTTGTATTTGACCTTCTTTTATCTTTCTACTAGTTCCATAATTTAACATTTTTCATTGTATTCAATTCATTTAAGACTTATTTCATCCATTTATTTATTTATACTCCCTACGTCCTAAAATGTAAATAAAAATCAGTCAACATAAGTTAATATATTTGGTATAAATTTTAAACTAAATGCATTAATTTTTATTGACCAACTTTTACTTATATTTTAGGACGGGGGAAGTATTTATCTACGTTCAACATTTGCCGAGATCTAAACCCTTTCACCTTTTATGGTAAGAAAAATTTAGAAGGCTAATTACAATGAATAATCTTTTTCATCATAACCATACCCATACAACGTCACATGTGACATTGCAATTATTTTCTTAACCTTTTATTTTTGACACATTTTATGTTGATGAGTTTTGATCCGTCGCTATGTAATTTCATTTGTTACTTAAAAAAACAATTAATAGTACAATTTATTTCAAAAAATAGTCTAATTATCAACAAATACAATAAGTAACACCTCTAAAAACACACACTAAGAGGTCCTTAAAAAAAGTAACAGTTTATGGGTAATTTAATTTCCTTAAAAAGGGTATTTAACTATTTACTATTTCTTTTTGTCAAAACAAAATGGAGTACATCACATTTAGTAGTACTATAATATAAAACGGGGTTAGGCATTGCGTAGGCACGACAATGAGGTAAAAAGCACGCACGTAATACGCAAATGAGCCACGTGAATGTTACGAAAGCATCAAACGACATCGTTTAGCAGGCCCATGTTTTATGGTCTTAATAAAACTAAAAATATATAGTTTTTTAAAAAAGAAAACTTAAATAACTTATGAGATTTAATTTAATTGATAATGTTAAAATTATCAGATGAACATCTTCAGTCAAATTCAAACTTAATGCAACATAGTTTTGTCTTGTGAGTTCAAATTTCAATTGTAGTTGTTCAATGATACACTCTGATGCATATTTTAGTAACATAAAAATGAATTGTTAGGTGAGAATTTATTTACCAAGAATGTCATCATCAACACAACTGACACATAAAAATCTCATCGATATCGATGACATCATTAACATTAAACCACAAATACATATATCTAAAATATAATATATTTTGTCTGACTTTGGATTAACTAAAATCAAGACAATCTCGGACTTCGGTCTTCTTTGTAATAAAAATATATATCAAAACTACCCTATGATTTTACGATATATATTTTGATTTCATAAGAATCGTTTTGAATCCTCTCTTGTGAAATTTTCACTATAGAAAAGTCCATAAATTTATCTTGCGTTCAATTTTTTTTCAATGTTTTAAACAACTAATAAGAAAAACAGGTAACCATGATTTTACTAGAGAAAAATTTAACAGAAGAAGATCTCTTCAAATAAAAACGAATTGTTAAATGAGAATTTACTCGAAGTAAACAAAAGAGTTGAGATTCTACTCGAGAAAATCTACTTACATAAAACAAGACATCATCATCGTACTCGAATTGTCATATAAACATCTCATTTACAACATCATTAAAATCCATAATGTAAAAAAAAAAATCATAGCATTTTAAAAACAAATAAACCAAAATTGTAAATTAAACATAATACACGACCAAGATTGCAATTAACCTAAATAAAAATTATATATAACTACACAAAAAAAAAAAAACCGAAAATTTTGTCACAAAATATTATTATTGTCTCAAAATCTTCACCGTTTCGCGATTCTCACTCTTCTCTCTCTCACAACTTTCTCTCTCATCACCATCGCGATTCATTCGCAGAAAATCTCTCAGATTTTCTCTATTTTCACAACAATCAAAATTCCCTCATCGATCTATCTATAGATTCAATCTACAACCATCAATTTCACACCAAAAATCCCTCAAAAAAATCCCCTTTTTTTCGTCACACAAAACCCTAGAAAAATCCACCAAACCTTAATTAATCCCTAATTCATTTCAATTCGATCGATTTTCTTTCGAATTTTCAATCATGGTGTGTTGTAATATGAGATCTTAGCTTGATCTAGGGTTTTATTGGAAATTGATTTTGGAATCTAGGGTTTCGAATTTGGGAATTGATGTTTCTTTTCAGGGAAGAAGATGATGGAGGATTATGTATGGGTTTGGTGGTGAGAAGAAGTGGAAACACAATCGGCACATGTGGCCTGTACCTTCTAACCCGACCACTGTAGTCACCGTTTCTTCACCGTCAAAATTTATATGCAAAGTATATATCAATTCTATTATTTTCTTCTAAAGTTTCGTTTTTTATTGTTGATTGATTAAATTTTCATAAGATTTTGTATTTTTTTCTCTTCCTTTTTTGATGTTAAATTTAATTGGTTTTGAAATTGAGATGAATTAATTTGCTTATCTATCAGCTTTTGATTGGATTTATTTTATGTTTTTTGAGCTGATTTTGGTGTTGGTTTATGATTTATGATTTATGGTTTTTGAGCTGATTTTGTGTATTTTTATATTTATGAGATTCATGGTTTTTGTGTTTGATTACCTTAATCTGGATGAGAGGTTTTTTTGATCTGTTCTTTAATCTGTTTAAAGAGGTGATTATTTTGATTTTAAAAGGAATTTGGATTTTATTTTATTTTTTATAATTGTTTTGAGGTGTTTTGGGGGTTGGATGAATGTCCTTGAGTTCTTTGGATGTTATTTGGGTTTATCTGTGTCTGTGTTAACAAAATGGGTACTTTTGTTTTTTAAATTACAGTTGATATTGTGGGAAAATTTTGCCAAATGTGTCTGATTTTGAGGTTATTAGCGGCAATTGTAACTGCATTGCCGTTGTATTTATGTAAAAAGCCTCACCGCAATCTTGGTTGTTGGTGTTTTTAATAACTGTTTTCTGTATTTTGCAAATCATTTATGCTCGACATCTTATTCCAGATTTGCTGTATTCATGTTTTGATAGTGTTCCCACAATCGCTATTGCAGATTGTTTTTTAAAGTGATTAAATTTTTCTTAATGATTCATTGTTTTTGTTGAGATCTATCTGTATTGAAACTTTTTTCTGATGGTTGAATTGATTGCATTTTGAGCTTTAATTTACTTCTGCAAAATCTTAAATCATTTATGGTTGTCATTTCATTCTAAATTTTGTTAAATATCGATGACGTGACCAAGGGATGATTAAAACCTTGGTTTTTGAGCTCAATCATTTTTGCATTTTGATGGTTGGATTGATTGCATTTTGAGCTTCAATTTGCTTTTAAATTTTTTGTAAATCTATCATGTTTGAATCTTATTCCAAATTTTTATGTCTTTGTTTAACTTAATGAATTCATTTACGTTTTTTTTGTTGAACTTTGCATTTGGTATATCTTCGTTGCATCCCCCTTTCGATATTGGTGTATCTATATTTTTCTATGCTTATTAGATTAGCATCTAATTTTCCGTAACTGTTTTTGCCAATTATTTTTAGTTGCTTCAACTGCTTCGAGATTCATTTTATGTCCTTGTCGTGTTCCTGCTTGTTGTCTTCCTGAATATCTTTTGATCTAATTAGTTCTCATTGTTACTCATTGTAGGATGGACGCAAGATTCGTGTTGGTGACTGTGCACTATTCAAACCACCCCAGGATTCGCCTCCTTTTATTGGAATAATTCGCAAGTTAATATTTAATAAAGAAGAAAGTCCAAGTTTAGAAGTGAATTGGTTTTACCGACCTGCTGATTTGAAGCTCTCTAAAGGGATTGCAGTGGAAGCTGCACCAAACGAAGTCTTCTACTCCTTTCACAAGGATGAGACACATGCTGCATCATTACTCCATCCTTGTAAAGTCGCATTTCTCCGTAAAGGTGTTGAACTTCCTTCAGGGATATCCGCATTTGTTTGTAGACGAGTGTACGACATTGACAACAATTGTTTACGGTGGCTAACTGATAAGGACTTTGTTAATGTAAGTCTTCATATATATTTTATTTTCTTTCACTATTTTTTGTGTATAATTGTGTATAACTGATAAATTTGTGATCTTTCCGTTGATTCAGGATCAGCAGGAAGAAGTTGACCACCTATTAGACAAGACAAAACTAGAAATGCATGGGGCTGTGCAGTCAGGAGGCCGTTCTCCAAAACCATTGAATGGTCCAACGTCAACACAGTCATTGAAATCTAGTTCTGATAACATTCAAAATAGTTCTTCATTTGGTGTACAGGGTAAGGGAAAAAAGAGAGAGCGAGGTGATCAGGGATCTGATTCGTCTAAAAAAGAGCGATTATTTAAGGTAGAAGTTGGAGATTCTGGTCAGTTTAGACTGGAGATGCTAAGGACCGAGATTGCTAGAATCACTGAAAAAGGCGGGCTTGTGGACTTTGAAGGGGTTGAAAAATTTGTACAGCTCATGCAACCTGATAGTGCTGATAAAAAAATTGATTTGGCTGGGAGAACGATGCTTGTTGACGTGATATCGCTCACAGAACATTATGACTGTCTAGGCTGGTTCGTACAGCTTCGTGGTTTGCCTGTGTTAGATGAATGGCTACAAGAGGTCCATAAGGGGAAAATTGGCGATGGTAATGTTGATAAGTCTGAAGAATTTTTGTTAGCTTTACTCCGTGCATTGGATAAGCTTCCTGTGAACCTTCATGCACTACAAACCTGTAATGTTGGAAAATCTGTTAATAATTTACGCAGCCACAAAAATTCTGAAATTCAGAGGAAAGCCAGGAGTTTGGTAGACACATGGAAAAAGCGTGTTGAAGCTGAAATGAATATGACTGATACAAAACCTGGTTCAACCCGTGCTGTTTCTTGGCCCACAAAGCCATCACCGTCAGATGTTTCTCACTCTGGAAATAGGAGAACCGGAGGATCCTCTGAGAATGTTGCGAAGAGCTCTCCTATTCAACCTTCAGCATCCAAAAATTCCCAATCTAAACATAATTCTGGAGAAGTACTATCCAAGTTCTCTTCATCCCCTGGCTCAACTAAATCAATGACTGCCTCAGTAGGCAGCAACACAAAAGATCAAAATGTTAAACTCATTGTTGGTGCAACAACATCAGATTTACCTCTGACACCCATCAAGGAGGAGAGGAGCAGTAGTTCTAGTCAATCTCAAAACAACAGCAGATCTTGTTCTAGTGAACATGCGAAGAGCTCCACTGCAGGGTCTATAAGTGGGAGCAAAATTCCTGGTAATGCTTCCCGATCTCGAAAGTCGAGTAATGGTATACATGGAGCTGGCGTTGCTGTAGTTCTGAAGGACCATAGCTCTGCCAAGAATTCGACAAGAAATTCACCTTCTGATAAAGTTTCGCCAACCAGAATGTCCCATGAAAAACCATCTGATCAGCCCCTTTCCGATCAAGGGCATAATCAACGACTGATTGTGAGGTTGCCGAACACTGGGCGCAGTCCTTCCAGGGTAGCTAGTGGGGGCACTTTTGAAGAACCTGCTATTACATGCGGCAAAACATCACCTCCTGCCGACAAGAATGAGAATCAGGACAGAAGAGTTAAAGCTAAAACTGATTGTTTGCAAACCCATGTGTCGAATGTGATGAATGATGCATCCAATGCTAAGGAAATTACTGGTTGTGATGAAGCTAAGTGTTCTCCGCGAGTGGATGAGCGGTGCAGGGCTAATGAAGATGGTGATAAAGTAGCAGAAACGTCAAAAACAACCAGTTCTTCAACTGGATTTGTTTCCAGATCAGGGCAGACATATGATGCTTCTTTAAGCCCCATGAATGCATTAGTTGAGAGCTGTGTGAAATTTTCTGAAGCAAGTTCCTCTGTGTCCCCCGGAGATGATGGTATGAATCTGCTTGCTTCTGTGGCTGCAGGAGAAATGTCCAGATGTGAAAATGTCTCACCTCTGCCTTCACCCGAGAGGAAGTCTCCTGCAGCTGATGAATCAAGCTCAGGGAATGATCGACATTCTTTTGAAGCAGCTGGTCGCACTCAGAGACAGTCTGATGGTGGGGCTACCGGAGAGCATCCTGTGAATACTTTGCAATTCAAAAATAATTCTAGGCATCTGGTGACTATGGTATCGCGTGATTTTTCAGATGGTGAAGCCGTTTCATCTAGCTGTGTGGAGAAAACTGGTGATGGTAAAAAACAAGTAAATTTCTCTACTACAGACGCGATACAGAATACTGAAGGTTCATGCTTACGGCCTGACACCAAAGAGGATACGTCTGAAACTGTATTTCCAGGCAGAAAGGAGTCTCATGCAGAGGCGGGAGGTGCGGAGGGTTTTCACGAGAGGAGGGAATCGGGAACTCAATGGCCTAAAAACAGCACTAGTCCAGGCTCTAAAAAGTTGAGGACTTCCTCTTTTGATGATGATCAGAAGACTGATAACAAGGATGGCGGTCTCACAGAGCACGGGAAAATGTTAGTTTCAGAAACGGTTGCAAGTGGTATGATTGAAAATGAACCAGGTAAAATATCCCCCGAGTTATCTTCAGGTGTAGATAGTAAGAGCCAGATCAGTGCGGAGAAAGTGACGGGTATTATACCTGTGCAAAAAGGCTCTCCAGTTGCAGATACCTGTGAGTCCATAGATGTGAAAAGGGAGGATGTTATGTTACCTGCTTCTGGTAGTGCTTTGACGGTATCCAGGGACGAAAATACTAATAATGTGATGGCAGTTGAGAGCAAGCCTTCTGAGAAACGAATGGATCTGGATTCAGCAGTTGCAGATGGTGTTGATGAACGTTGTGAAGAGAATTCTGTTAGAAAAGAGCTCATTGGCAGTTCATCTCTTAACTCAGATATACCAATTACTTCTGAAAAGGAGAACGAAGTGCCCGAAACATGTGATTCTAATATAGAAGGAAAGAAATCTGTAGTTGCTGCAGAGTTGAATGCAGGCAATGCTAATACATCCCCAATTGCTAGTGGTTCTGATGCAGCTGTAAAACTGGACTTTGATTTAAATGAGGGATACCCCGTTGAAGATGCAGGCCAAGGGGATATTGTTAGACAGGAAGATCCGACCAGTTCATCTGCAGTTCATGTTCCTTGCCCATTGCCTTTTCCTATTCCATCCCTCTCAGGGGCCTTCCATGCTTCTATTACAGTGGCTTCTGCTACCAAAGGACCAGTTGTTCTACCAGAAAATCCATTGCGGAGTAAGGGGGAACTTGGATGGAAAGGTTCAGCTGCTACAAGTGCATTCCGGCCAGCCGAACCTAGGAAAAATGCTGAGATGCCATCAAATACTGGTGATATTCCTTCCGTTGAAACGACTTCAGTCAAACAAGGCCGTGCTCCTTTAGATTTTGATTTAAATGTGGCAGATGAAATAGGTTTTGAGGATGTTGGTTACCGGGGTTCCTTAGAGTCTGGAGCACATGACCGCAGTGCTGTGGGACTTGATCTTGATCTAAACAGGTTAGATGAGACTCCTGAAGCTGGATCTTTCGCTATGGGTAAAATGGACATTCCTTCTTTACCAAGTAAACAACCTTCGTTGTCCAGTGGGTTATCTAATGGCGGAAGTGTTTCAAGAGACTTTGATTTAAATAATGGGCCAGGCCTTGATGAAGTTAGTACTGAAGTCCCAGCTCGTAGTCTGCAGATGAAAGGTCCTGTGCCATTTTCAAGTTCTGTTCATGGCACCAGAACAAATAACGCTGAATTTGGGAACTATTCTTCTTGGTTTCCTCCGGGTAATTCGTATTCTGCAATTACTGTCCCGCCACTTTTGCCTGGTAGAGGGGAACAGAGTTATGTTGGTGCTTCTGGGCCACAGCGGATCATAGGTTCGACAGGCAGCTCACCCTTCAGTCCTGAAATGTACAGAGGGCCAGTACTTTCATCCTCTCCTGCTGTTGCATATCCACCTACAACCCCCTTTCCATATCCGGGATTTCCATTTGAAACCAATTTTCCATTATCTTCAAACGCCTTTTCTGGTTGTTCAACACCATTTATGGATTCATCAACTGTCAGTGGACTTTGCTTTCCTACTATGCCCTCGCAGCCGGTTGGGCCTGGAGGCATTGTCTCATCTACATATCCCCGCCCTTATGTTATGAGTCTTCCAGGCAGTACAAGTAACGTAATTCCCGACAGCAGAAAATGGGGAAGTCAGAGTTTGGATCTTAATTCAGGCCCTGGTGGTACGGACGCCGAGCGCAGAGATGACAGATTGCCTTCAGGGTTGAGGCAGATGCCCGTCCCCAGTCCACAAGCCTTGATGGAGGATCACTTGAAGATGTTTCAGATGGCAGGTGCATTAAAAAGAAAGGAACCTGATGGCGGTTGGGATGGAACTGATAGATTCAGTTACAAACATCCCCCTTCATGGCAGTAGGATAATAGCTCTACGAAGCAATTTTTTAAGAGGTCAGCCCCTTGTAAGCTCTCTGACTATGTCAACTCTTTGCAATGTATTTTCAACATCATAATTCCAATGATATACAGTTTGCATGCATTTCCGATTTAGGGATTTTGTTATGTTCCAAACATATTTCTTACATGGACATGCAATCTTGTATTCGAGAAGCATCTCTTTCTATTACTTTTGTTAAAAAATAGTTCCTTTTTAATGCATCAGATTTGTTTGTATGTTTCTGATTTGATTCTGTTTTGGTTACGCAAAGTTTAAAGGTTTTGATGAATTGAAGTCGTAACTCTTGTGTTTATATGCAGCTTTTATGGAAAATGTCAGAAAAATTGGGGAAACTATGAGTGATGCTGCTACTCGTGCTGCTGATGGGTCGTAAAGTGATCAGATCTTCCGATGTGGTTGTTTTGTGCAAATCTGATCTCACAGATAGTCTCTTGCAGATGAGTTTTGTTTTTCCTGTGTAGATATCTAACTGAAACAGCAGGCGTGATAATATGCCGGCCTAGAATCAGAGAAATTGGCATCAAAGTGTTTGACTGTTACTTTTCTGCAACAGCACTGTGCCCAATCCATTCTCGAACATTTGGAATGAGAGGATTGGATGTATGAACTGGTTGAGGCCAGTTTGGCTTCTTTAAATCATTTTTTTTTTCAACTTTTGTTACATATATAGTTATTGCTGTAGTCATGACTTCCGAATTTTGTTACTTATCAGTATCACATTCTGGTTATGCACAGGTTAGCGCCACCATGTACAATTTGTCACTTCTTCCCCTTAATGTTATTACATGGCTGTGCTCTTGCATCATTTTTAATTTTGGTATCATAGTTGGAATTGGTATGGAATTCCTATGAATCCGTCCTCTTTTAGGGTGTGGCTGTCTTAAAGTTAAATTGTTTCTAGTGAATTTGTCAACCAGATGTACGCTGGTGATATGACATGTTTACTGCAGATATTGTTAATTTAATAACTGCCCACCGGTCATTTGTGTTTGTAATGCATATGCGAACTTTTTTATCGCGAGAAATAGCATTGGTCTCTTATATTTCGTGTGTTTGGATCCTCTTATTTTCAGCGTGTTTGGATGCTTATGATTGTTATGCTATAAAAGCTTGTGAGTTGTATCTAGTAGGCTAGCGAAGAGTGCAAAACATTTAGGAGTTAATGGAGTTTAAATTTGGTTATTTAGATTTGGTAGATATATGTGAGCCAACTCTTTTTTTGGTTGATCATATCTTGTTGGCCATGTTCTTTTTTACATAAACGCCGTTACCACATGAGCACATTATGAGTGATATGGCAAGTTTAATGCGTTAATTCAATAACTGCCCAATTAGGGGCCCTTAATTGGTCATTTTCATGTTTGTGACTACTTAATGAACTCTCTGTTGTGAGAAGTGTTTAACGTGTTTGGATTGTAAATAAATTGTTTTTAATAAAGCATGTGAGTTGTAATACGTTGGCATCGATATGCTCTTTCCAAACACAATTTTCTCGATAGCCAGTAATAAACGTCATGTTAGTCTCGTTGTCATATTGTTTGAAACGAGTTCGGCTCATCTGACTCTCTATTGCTCTGGTAGCCCCTCCATTTTGAGCCAACACGGAGGGCTTGTAGAGCAATCGCTGTTGATGAACCAAAAGGGGTATCTGCTTGTTGTTAGGGTGTTTGTATGTTCTTGGTTTACAATAGAGCCATGTCCGTTGATTCTTTCTCATTGGTTGCATGCCATTTGAAACATTTTATCAATCTTGAATAACTCTTTGGGGAGCTTGAAAAAAGGATGGGATTTTTTTTTTTTGTACCATCTGTAAGCATAGGTTTGAATAAATCATGTTTTTCTTGGTTTACAATAGAGCCATGTCTGTCGATTCTATACATGAATCAAACGATACCTTAACGTTATATAATTAGATGTTTTTTAATAGTTTCTTGTAGTTTTATTCAGGTCTTCCCTAATTTGTAGTGATTTGACATACTCTCATTATAAAATTCACATGTCTTGTCTCTGACATAAACAACATATTCACTTACGTAAAACGATTATTCAACTTTTCAATTTGTCAGCCAACCGCATGATATAAGCAAATAATATAGATAGATTTTCAACTTCTTAACTTTTCACTTATGTATCCGCTATTGACCGCAAGTGCTCGACATAGGGAAACGGGGGGGGGGGGGGGGGGGGGGAAGAGGGATGTGTGGTCACAAATTCAACTGATGAAACAATCAGTCTTAGTGCTAAGAATTTTCAACTTTGGGTTCGTAGTTTGATGAAGTTCACTACAAGGTTAAACTTCTGGTGATTGTTTTGCTCTTCAAACTCCCTAAAATGCATTTTTTTATTGTTGTTTTTACCAGGAAAAAACTTTCAAGTGTATATTTACAGATTTAAGCATATAAGAAGGGGGAAGAACAATAACTTAAAACTTTCTTAATAAAAAAATGATTTGAACAGTACAATTTGACTCGATTCTTATCTCAATATGCTAGTTAAAAGAATTAAATATGACATACAAGACGGATCTAGACATTCGGTATATGTGTGGTTAAAATTTTAAAGAAAAAATAATGTAAACTATATTAAAAATAATAAATAACATTGGTTGATTCAATACAATAACAATGAAAATTGTCTCATGTCTATTTGATGAAAATGAGTTAAAATAATAGCATTGCTAATTTTTAAAAGAACATAGTTGACTGTTCCCAACTTTTGTAGCTGAAAATACACACTTAACACTTGCAATTGCTAGTTTGCTATCCACAAGAACAAAATCAACTTCAAAAGCTTATAATTTATTACAAATATGTTGTACTTATTTATTTCGCACGCGAGAGAGAAGTGTTTTGATATAATTGTGTTTTACTTTTTATTTTTTTAAAAACTTTGGGGAATGGATGTGTTGCTTTACCCACACAATGCATCCACCCCTGATGACATACAAAAAATGTAACATACTACCTATTTTTTAAAAAAAATAAAAATATTAATAACAGTAACATTAATGACTGCTTTACGATTGTTCTTATAAAATTTGAAGTCTTTTTTTTTTTTAAAGATTACAAAGACAAGCTCTTAGAAAATAAACTTAAGTATTACCAACAAATACAAGAATATTAGGGTAAATTATCATGTAAACATCAATCTATAACTATAGATCTATTGCTATTGTATGGCCTAGCTATCATTTTTTATTTTATATATTTTTGTAATAATGTTTATTTGCTTCTGTTTATATATAGTAATAAATAAAAATGATAGAAAAATTATTTTCAAGTTTAATAACGCGATTTTATAATTGCTTCAACGAAGTCTTTTGTCTCCTTCCATTTACACAAAACTCTAAACTTTTCGTAATTTATTGCTCATATTTTTCCAAATAAAGTTTGCCTAGTTGTTTTGAATATTCTTTTAATTCGAATTACAAATTAGAATTCTGTTAAAATTTTGCAGAAAAATATTTAATATTATAAGGATCTTTCCAATTTTTTTTTAACCAAAATATGAATTAAATATGATTTTTTTATATTTTTGGTGGTAAAAAAAAATATTTTTTTGAGTAAATTTTAAAATATTCTATACATTTATGCATAATTTCATTAAAAAAAAATACAAAAAAGTACTTAAAAATAAAGACCAAAAGTAGCGATTGAAAAATTTATAGTGATTAAAAATTAAAAGAAAATTTTAGAGAAATTAAAACGACATGGACAAAAAACATATTTAGCCTTGAAAAAATATGGCTAAAATATGTTTTTGATCCTTGCAAATATAGCGAATTTGAGTTTTGGTCCCTGATATTTTTTTTTTAAATCCATCCCTGCAAAATTTTTTGTTTTTTAAAATAGTCATTGACCCCACTTTACAGATGATTTGGCCCATTTTTGCATATGTGGCAGGCGCTGACTGTGTAAAGTTGGCCACATGTCATCCAGATGGCAATTATATCATTTATCATACTTTAAAAAATGAAATAATATATTTTTGGAATTTAAAAAAATAACAATTAATTTTAATTAATTAAAAAAAAAAAAACTGCAGAAAAGGGGGGAAATTCATGAATTTATCCCTTACCCAGAAATTCAAAGCCAAGTTCATCCCTAAATTCATAAATTCATCCTTAATTTCATCCCGAAACACAAATTCATCTCCCAACCCAGAATTTCATTTTTATGAAAAAATCATAAATTCATTCACAAACATAGCTTCATGTCAAACCCATAAATTCATTTTTGGTAAATCCACACATAGAAAAGAAATAATAACAACAAGAATTTGCTAAAATCTGTGATTATCTCTTGGATCTGCAACAGCAACAACAAAAGAGAAACAATAGAGCAAAGAAACATAATGAAGCTCCTGCATACTAACAAGCGCAGCAGCAGCAGCAAGGGACTTTGCAGGAAAAAAATACAACAAAAGGGAAGGGGCAAACAAAGCCAAAACACAAAAAAAAATGAAGCTATCAAGTCACCGCAACTTAAACACTTCTGCACCATTGGCCTCGTCGCCCTACCACATTTTGTTCATTTGGGTTTGACTGTGTCGTAGCTCTATAATTCGGATTAGGTTTATCGTTGGATGAACTGCATTGCTGATATTGATCAAAAAAAAAAAAACGGTGGGTACCGCTAGTCCGTGAACAACCAACCATCGTACTGTAAAAATGGGATAGATCCTACCTATGGTCATTGGAGCCTTCTAAAAAGATCTATTAAATTCATCGAGTTGTTCCAAAGAATCAAAACGGCCAGTTATAAATGGAATTCATTGTCGGCTTTCTGTAAAATACTCGTTTGGACGGGGACTTTCAAATACATCGTAAGCTAAACCCGTGCTGACAAATAACCAACCTGCAATGAATAGGGAGGGTATCGTAATGCACACACCACCGTCATCACCGCCGGCGTCCGGTTCACCAACCACCAAATCTGCCATCGCCGACGACAGCCACAAAGTGGTTGTTCTCACTCTCCTTCTCATGTGACTCTCTTCCATCACCATGTCGTCACCGTCATTCGCCGCCTCTGTCAACAACCTCCACCTTCAAATTCAACCGCCAGATCTGAGACGATGATTTAGGATCGGTGGGAATTATACCAAACATATTCCTTTGAATCGGAGAGAATCCCGTAGGTCTGTTGTAGCTCAAGACGTTTCATTAGTTTGAATGAAGAAAGAGGAAGAAAAAGATGAAGGGGAGTTGATGAAGAAGAAGAAACCTGAAAACGGAGAACCATGTTCATTTTCCGGTTATTTATTTAAATTTAAATTTAAATGTTTTTTTTTTAAAAAAAACTAATTTTCTATGAATTAAAACGATTTTTAAATATATAAAATAATTTAAAATGTCACTTGTGTGCCACATGTACATGATAATACATTCAGCACCAGCCACATATGCAAAAATTGGCCAAATCATCAGATAAGTAGGACCAAGGACTATTTTAAAAAATAAAAAATTTTGTAGGGTTGGATTTCAATTTATTTTTTTTACCAGAGACTAAAACCCAAATTCGCTTTATTTGCAGGGACCAAAAACATATTTTAGCCAAAAAATATTAACTCAAATCAATCATCAAATTCCATGCAGATTCAAACATTTTAACATGAATAGTAAACTTTCAGAAATTTAAGTAAAACTTAAAAATAAGACAATTTTTATGCTTAATTTTTAAATGCAGCCTCGTACCATAGCATAGGTACTAGCTAGGGTGCTTTTTGACTTCTGACCAATATTTTTAGTGTCTGTCACTATCACCATCTTCTAAAGTGGGAATGCAAAAGAGACTGCAGATTGCATGATACTAAAAAATCTAAAGAATGTTGGCTGAAAAATAAAGGCCTGCAAAGTGCAAACTGTTGCCCATGTTGTCAGCACTCTGCAACAATTCCAGTCAAATTGATATTAATTATTTTATTATAATAATATATTCTTTAGTTTTGATGCATATATTAATATTCATATGGAGAGATAATACTACTTTGATCTTTATTATAAAAAACAATTGATTTTTATCTACCAATGATCGACTTAATTAAACATTCACCGTAGAATCATATACAATATAGATTAAACTTTAAATCAGATATTCTCTCAAATCATCCACGTATAGATAAACTTGTGTTGTTTTTCCTTTTGCTGGGGACAAAATAAGTGACTTGTTTTATGAATTGCTTCTCTCAAATATTGCTTCTAAAAATCTATGGTTTGGGAATGACCGACCATGTTTGTTATAAGGTTGATCAAAATTTATTCTAAGAATAACATTATTAAGGGTTACTAATGAATTATTTGAATGAATTGCAATCCAACTTTCTATTGAATTATCAAGAAGAAGTCTGTGGAAGAATTCAAACCAGATCCATACTTAGCAACTCTGCTGAATTGTGCATTTTGGGTGTTTTATGGAATGCCTTTTGTGCACCCAAACAGCCTTTTGGTCGTCACCATCAATGGTGTTGGACTTGTTTTCAAGTTTGTCTATCTTACCATCTTTTTTATCTATGCCAACAAGAAAGGAAGGGTACGTATGCTTTCACACTATGATTATGGTATTTATTAATGGAAAATTCATGAAAGTTTGCCGATTTAATTTGTAAATATCAAATACATGTAATCTTATTATTATGTTTTACGATAATCTTTTATTTTTCCGATTACAGTCCATGATGTGTTAGCTCATTCGTACGTGTTTTATGTAA
Organism: Medicago truncatula; assembly: GCF_003473485.1. Classification (NCBI taxonomy): domain Eukaryota; kingdom Viridiplantae; phylum Streptophyta; class Magnoliopsida; order Fabales; family Fabaceae; genus Medicago; species Medicago truncatula. Next base: position 1,899,257 of record NC_053047.1, on the reverse strand, counting down.
CCATTTATATTCTTTCGCTGCTCACTACTTTTTTTCTTTCTAATTTCAGAAGAAGTTGGGGATTTGGCTTCTTGGTGAGGCTGTTTTTTTTGCTGCAGTTGTTCTCATAACAATGTTTGGCACTAGATGAAAGTTTAAAAAGGTCTCAAATAATTGATGATATTTGTGATATCTTCCCCATATTGATGTATGTCTCTCCTCTTACCATCGTGGTAAGTAACTTCTATTCCATTTGTATATATTTAGATCATCTAAAGTTTATATTTGATAAAATATTTGGAGGGCATTGGTTAAGCAGGTAAAAGAAGTAAAATTTTATTAAAAAAAGGTGTAATAATTAGTTGGTTTAAAGTAGGTGACAACTAAAGTACCCATGGAAGAATGGTGGGTAATTTACCCCAACCAATACACATTAGTCACATAAGCACATTTTTAAGTGATATTCATGAACTATCTTGACCCCACCAACAAATTGTTTATTTTCATTGGTTGGTGGGTAAATTACCCACCATTCTTCAAAGGTAATCTAGAAAAAACCTTTAAAGTAACAGTTTATATTTTCAAGATAATTTTACTATTTTTAAATTTCTTAACCAGTGTCCCGAAGAACATATAATATCGAAGTAATCTCACTGTTCAGCTCATATTATATGCTTATTACTCGTGCAAGGGAGAAAATCAGATTGATGATGATGATGATGTTTCAGTTCAAGTTGTGACAACAGTCTGATCTGATGGTGGCACTCTTTTCTTTTTGTTTTAATTAGGATGGCCTTACAAATTTTATCTAGGTGATTTCTTTTATAATATGCATGTAAGACATGCATATAATTGAGAAGGATTGGCTATTTTTTTTTTATAATTGAGAGGTATAAAAATTGATCCATACTAACCGATCCAAAATATAATCACAAACACAATAAAAAAATGACAAATTGATCCAAAACAAAATCAATCCAGCTTTATTAGTTGTCGGTGTAAACCAGTTTGACATCGGTGTGTATCTTATTTTCTCATAGCATTTTCTCTTTTCTCGAGACCAACTTATATTTAACTCTAAATAAAGTAAAAAATATCAAGTATAATGCATTGTGAGTGTAATAAAAATTATAGAGACAATCAATCACAAATTATCATTTGTACAACGTTTAAGTTATATATGATTAAAATTTATTTTTAAGAATCTAATAATCGATTATTAGATTCTTATGTCAAAAAAGAATCTAATAATCGATTAGCACTTGCAGATATTTTTGGTTTTATATCTAATAAATCTAGATCATTGAAGTAATCTAATGATGTGGTTTTTTATTAATCGGTGATGGACTTAATTAAACTTTCATCTTAGAATCTCACCTTGTATACAATAGAGATTGAACTTTAAATCAAATTTTCTCACAAATCAATCTATACTCTCACATTTCTCCGTTTCGATAAAGAGTGATAATATATGTACAACCATTTGGGATAACTTTGATTACATCTTTCATTTTTTTCTATTTTTATTGTTCCAAAACAATAGAGAGAGAAAAAAGAAAAGTGAAAATAAGAATAACAATAGAGAGAGAAAAAGGAAGAGTGAGAATAAAAATAATATATAAGTATGAGAGAGAAAATTGTAAAAAAATTGTAATAAAGTGGTTGTACAAACATCATTTCTCTTCGATAAACTTGTGTTGTTTTTCCATTTCCGTAAATTCTTTTACAAAACCGTCAATTACCTAAAGTAATTAACATTTTTTTTTGAAGGACTAAAGTAATTAACATTGAAAAGCTAACGATCAGAGACAAAAATGATCATATGCTATCATAAAAAAAAAACAAAAATGATAAAACATAAAAAGTCATTAATGATTTTAGATACGATGTTGATATTTGCACGTAATTACTAATTAAATACATCATTCTTATTATATATTCCCTAAAAAAGAATTATTCTTATTATATAATATCCTTTTTAAATAAAATAGTTCATATATACAGTTCATTCTGTAATCTACAAAAGTAGTGTAAAATAGCTGGAACATGCTATTCTAAAGTAAAAAAGGGAGCTGTTAAATAAATAGACACGATATATTATAAACTAAAATCTAAATTTCGACCGAAAGAAAATGTCATATTCTTTTTTGTCAAGTAGCTAGTGGCTAAAACTCATACAATTTAATTGTCGAGAAGTGGGGGTGTCCGGGGTTCGAACCCCGGCCCCTGCATATAATATGTAATATCCCTACCAACTGAGCTAAGCTCACGGGGATAAAAAATGTCATATTCAACCAATAATGTTTTTTTTTTTTGGTTACAATAACCAATAATGTTTCGAATATTATTAGAATGAAACATATTGTGATAAATTATTAAATAATTTTAAACAATTAAATGAAATTTATTGATTTTTATGATTAATTATAACTTTTTTTTGGTCAAAGATGATTAATATATTTTGCTTTGTTAATTTAACATTAAACATATAAAATGAATCTCTCGCTTCAAAATAATAATTAATAACTTCAATTCAATTATTTTTTGCTAATCAATTCAATTTTTTAATATCCAAATATCTTTACCCAAACATTCTTGATAGTTGAGTAAAAAAAAATCTAATGTGGAGGTTACATATAAAATCCTCAACACTCACATATCTTCCATTATTTCCTCTCATTTATGATTTGTGGTTCTCTTGATTTTCTCACATTAAACCCCTTTTTTTCCTCTTCTCTCTATCACTGCTTTTTGTATCTTAGGGAATGTTTTAGAAAACCATGAAATCATCTAGTAAGCCATTTGATCACAAGTTTCATAACTATGGCAAAAAGGAAAGCTGTGCCAACCTATTGATCAAAGGGTTACCTTTTGTTTTGACATCTCTATTCATAGCCACCATTTTAACTTTCTTCTTCCTTTATTCTCCAAATCCTTTGACCCTTTTGCCTAATCAAACCCATGATGAATTCATTGATAATCACTCCCAAATAGAAGAACATGAACATGCCAATGATTTCATTAAACATCATTCCCAAAACCTAAACCTAAATCAAGAACATGAAGATCAACATGTCAATATATCAAAACCTTCACCATCCAAACCAAATAAGGGTAAGTTCCAAAAATGATCACATTCATATGTTGGTTTGATTTTGTTAATCCTCAATTTCTTTGATATGTTTGCATCAATTTATCATTAAACAAAGTTTGTATATTTTTTTTTGTTGAGATTGATTAAATTATGTTAATTGACCTAGCCAAATTCTAGCTCAAAATATTAAGGAGAAAAAATAGGTTTGACATTGTATTATCATTGCGAATTATTGACAATTTCTGTCTTTTTTTTGTTATGTCACATCACTCAAACCACGAAAATATGTGTGAATTCATCTTTCGATTTCTCCAATAGTTTATGTTTAATTTATGTTTTGTTTTGTTTATTTTATTTTTTTAGAGAAGAAAACATGTGACTTATTTAAGGGTCATTGGATAAGAGGTTTAAGAGGGTCATCTTATTACACAAATTCAAGTTGCCCTACAATTCCAGATAGCAAAAATTGTTTCAAGCATGGAAGAATGGACAATGATTTTCTCAATTGGAAATGGAAACCTGAACAATGTGAACTTCCAATGTTTGATCCTAAAATTTTTCTCAACATTGTTCGTGGCAAGAAAATGGCTTTCATTGGTGACTCTGTGGCTAGGAACCATATGGATTCTCTCCTTTGTCTATTGTCACAGGTTAGTTTGTTTTTGTTAAGTTTATTTTTCTTTTACACGTTGCACATTCACATTCACGTAATGTGCACATTTTTTTTGGCTTTTGAGGTGTTGTGAATTCTTTGCTTGAATTATAAGGGGAATGTGATTCTTGTAAATAAAATTGGAGGCTTGAATGTGATGCCACATGATGGCTTATCACTTTCTTATATGCAATTCAGTTTCACATTTTGTCCTAAGTTGTAATTTGCATATTGACCAAAAACAAGAAAAAAGAATTAAAAGTATTCCCCTTAAATGAGACGTTATTTTAGAATTAACATGCAAAGTCAAAAGCTAAAGTTCGGGCAGAGAGTAAGGGATAGTTCACCAATTCAGTGACTTTTTCTAAATTTAATTGTTTGGCAATCAATTTCACTTATGGGGAAATAAAGTATTTTGTACTCACCCATTAATAGGTTCATTAGTTGTCAAAAAGACATTTTTGTTTTGTGGAGACTAATCTTTTAAAATCTTGTGGGATCCAAATGACCAACAAATTTTTTCTATGGGTTTATTTGTGAAATTGGAGGGAATAAGATGACTTTGGAGTGAGAGGATTCTTGTGATACTCAAATGACCTTCACACTCTTTTAATGGGTCTATTTGCGAGATTGGAGAGGATAAAATGAGTTTAGAGGGAGGGGATTAAGGGAAAAGAGAGAAATCTTCCATATTATTTTTAAGAGAGTGAGTTTGTTGAGAATGGTAATTAAAAACTTATAATTAATGTTTTTTATGATGTCACAAATGCGATGTTTATTTGTATATCACAAATGCAATGTCTATTTGAGTAAGATTATGTAGCATTGTCTAGGCTATCACTTAGCATCTAATTTTTATCATAATATACATAATTTATATCATATAATCAATTAGTAAATTTGATATCATAATATAAATAATTGTTATATTTAATTCAATAGGTCAACTATCCCATGTTTAGGCTTCATGATTGAGATTTTATTCTGTTTTGTTGTATACCATAACGTTAAGTCAATCATAACTACCATGATATTAATCATTGACATTCCATGGCTTTTAATTTTCTCCATTTTTCTCCTCATGCCAAGTGTTTGGTTTCTATTTGACAAGAAAACAAACTAGAGTTACCCAATGAGAAATGAATATTAATTTCATGTCATGTCATAGTCCCTCGATGGCAATTAACTCCTAGCTATGAATTTGAATTTGTATATCCCATGAATATCAAGGTTTCACTTGGGACAAAACTTGGGTACAATATTATAGATAACATTTGAGGTGTGTCAGACATTAAATATGCGTACCTCTTTTAGTTGGAATTCAAATTTTGGTTCACCATATTATAAGAGTCTGGTTCCTTCTGCTAGACCCAATCCGCATTGCTTAAATGCAATAATTTTATAAGTATTGCTTTGTTTAAGCCACTCATGAATCAAAACATAAACTTAATTTTGTGCTCAATTTTTTTTACTAGATGTCACAATTTCCGTTGAAATTTTGCAGGAGGAAATTCCAAAGGATATACACAAGGACTCAGAAGATAAATTCAGAACATATTATTTCCCTAAGTATGACTTCACTCTAATGATACTATGGAGCAGATTTCTAATAGTAGGTGAAGAAAGAATTGTAAATGGAACAGATACAGGCATTTTCGACCTACATTTCGACAAAGTCGATGAAGATTGGGCTAAAGTAATACCTGAATTGGACTATGCAATAGTTTCAAGTGGACATTGGTTTTTCAGATTAATGTACCTTCATCAAGGTGGAAAATTACTAGGCTGTGTCTATTGCAGTGAAAAAAATGTCATTAACCGTGACAGTGATTTTACACTAAGGTTAGCATTTGAAGCAACATTGAATTACATAAATAATTGCAAGGAATGTAGAAAAGGAAAATTGTTAACAATTTTGAGGACATTTGCACCAGCACATTTTGAAGGTGGAATATGGAACACTGGAGGGTATTGCAATAGGACAAGTCCTATAAACAAAGGTGAAGTTGATTTGAATAGATTTGAATGGAATTTAAGGAATGTTCAAATGGAAGAGTTTATGAAAGTTAAAAATAATAATAAAGGGAACATTAGGTTTGAAATTTTGGATGTAACAAATGCAATGATGATGAGACCAGATGGACATCCTGGTCAACATTGGGGAAATAAATGGATGAAAGGTTATAATGATTGTACTCATTGGTGTTTGCCTGGTGCTATTGATGTTTGGAGTGAGTTGTTATTGGCTATACTTCAAAGGGAAGGTGATCAAGAGAGGATTATGAGTTTTGGATTAGAGTAATCATCAAATATGAAAAGATGATTTTAGTTTTTATATGTTATAGTTAAAGGGAAATAGCAATTTATATATTTGTTAGGACATGAGAATAATATTCTTGTTTTGTTTTAATTAGTTCATTGATTTGTGGTTTTAATTTTTAGGACTATTTTTTTTCTTCTTCTTCCATTCTACCCACAATATTGTAACTTTTTATTCGTCTTGTTTTTTTTGTTGTTGTTGTTATCCCTCCGATTTCTACGGAAAGAGACCATAGTAACCATGAGATAGACTGCAATATAAGAAAAATCTGACAAAATATCATTTCATCTAAAAATTAAACTCACGTAAGTTCTTCTATATGTTCCATTAAGATGTGTTTGATATGTTAAAAGTTAAGTATTTGATTAAACCCAAAATACTACAACATAAAACATAACAACACATGTCAAAATTTCATGGTATTGACCAATTTTTTTTACCTTATATGATATTCACATTTTGCCATGTCTCTTACTCTCAGTTTATCTTATTCTTAAAACACTTTTACAATCAAACACAATTTAACTGAAATTGTTCTATCTCTTAATTTTTTTTCGGACCAAACACACTCATAATATGTATTAGTGAGAGTATAACTCACTGGATATAGTTTAAGCAGTTGATTATGGCACTTCACTTTTAAGTAGTTCATATACATTTTACTTTGATGGCGCAACCCTCAAAAACTCAAATGAATTTCATCTCGCATTGCTTAATTTTGTTCTGCTACTGTTTTTTATGTCAACAAATTAGTTCTTTAATCCTAAATAATGTTAAGAACGGGTTACCTAATTTATAATCCATTTTTCACTTTGGCATCCGCAACCGCGTGAAACACTTTGAAGGTGAATCCAATAAGAACTTTATTAGAAATTTAGATTTCTCTTGGAGCCTTTTTGGTTGAATATCAAACAACTGTTTTGCGGCTACAAAACATATTTTGAATAAAACTTGATGAAATTTTAGGGAGTATGATTAGTAGTATCTATGAGATGTTCCTCCGAGCTTATATCAGTTGACAAAGACAGTTAATAATATATGCAAGGTCTGAGGTTCGAATTCTGGACGTCACGAAAAAAAAAGTAGTACATTTAGAATTTGTAAACTTGTCACACTTGCGGTTGATTCTAGTTCGACGTTTAAATAAGACTTATGCTAATAAATGTCATAAAAATATTGTTTATGAAAATCATGAAAGAAAATTATATCTTAAAAATATGTATCAAACACTTGTCAGAGGCCTAAATACCCAATATTTTTATAAAAGTTATTTCTTTTGATTTCTTATACGTGGCTTTTGGATATGGATGATGATAGACTATCACATGACACTAATTGGTTATGAATTTGAAAGTTATCGGTTGTTGAGAATATAAGGTTTTTTGTTTGGTTGATTATGCATGACAGATTACCAATTAACTCCATTAGATTCAGCAATCACATGACTAATGATGTCTCTTGTCTAAGATGTGGGGTGGTTTAGGAAACAATTTTGCACACTCTAAGAAATTGTCTGAAAACATCTAGAATCTAGTATTTGTTGCATTTTTCTTGTAAACACAATTTTCAGATGTTTGATTGTTATGAGTGGATTAAACACTTTGCTTATGAGAATGATGGGATAGACATCTCTTCTTGATATTTTGCTGGTTCATTTGGAGAACTCACAATTAATAACTTTTTTCTAACACCTCTTCGATAAATTGGAAAATTTTAAATCTCATTAACACGCAGCATGAAGCTACTGTTAGGTGTTTTGGTCTGTCAACACACATAAGGTACCACGTTTGGTAGCTTGGAAATCTCTAATAGGTGCAATTGTTAAATTAAATGTTGATGGTAGCTCTATTGGTAATCCGGGTTGATATGGGTTCAGAGGTTTAATTAGAGACACTAATGGTAATTGGTTATTGTGTTTCGCCAGCAATTGTGGTATTACTACCAATATGAATGCATAACTTTGAATAATGGCTTTCACATGTTGAATGTGAATCAGATTTGCAATCAGCTTGGACTTTGATTAAGGAAGGAGTTCCAACAATCCACCCTTATACACATGTTATTGGCCTCATTATTTGGTTTATTGGTTATCTTTGGCTCTTGTCTTTCCATCATTCCTTGAGGGAAGTTAATAGATGTGCGAATCAATTAGCGATATACAAAGCAAGATTGGAGGGTGACGCAATTGCTTGGAGTCAATGTTCAACACCTTTTTCGACTACTCTTGTTAGTGACTTTACAAGGACAACCTTCCTTCAAATTTACCTAATTTTTTTTTTTCTTTCTTGGTGGTTTCTTGTCTTTTTCGTTTCCCATACATAAACATTTTTTTTTTTTGCGTTAAATATGTTTTTGGTCCCTATAAATATATCAAATTTTCATTTTAGTCCCTCTAAAATTTTCCTTCAACTTTTAGTCCCTAAAAAATTTTCCATCTTCACTTTTGGTCCCTCTTTTAAAGTAAACTCATATGTAGAATTCATATTTTTGAATCAAATTTTTCATAAAAATTCATAATATTATAATAATCTCTGCCAAACAAATTAGAATTTTTTAACAAAACATGAATTTAATATGAATTTTTATATTATTTATGGTTAAAACTTCACATATAATTTATGTTTACTTAAAAAATTCTAATTTTTTTTGTACAATTTCATTAATAAATACTAAAATTTACTTTAAAATAGTGATTCAAAATTTTATAGGGACTAAAAGTTGAAGGAAAATTTTAGAGGGACTAAAACAAAAAGTTGGTATATTTATAGGGACCAAAAATATATTTAACCCTTTTTTTTTTACCAGCTTTTAATGTTTTTTTATAAGATAATTTAAGTAGTATAACTTAAAATTTTAGTTTTAAGATATAAATTTATCTGTTATTGGTCAGTCATAAGTCACTCGATGGTCATAGCCTTTATTATTACATTTTCTTAGCTTTCCCTTCCACTCTACTCACTCCAGATTTCACAACCAGAATCAACCACCAACCACAACCACCACCACCACCACCACCACCACCGCCACTCTTCTCCAACCTCCAATTATCCGATCCCAATGTCTTCATCCCCAGAAGGCTACGCAATCGAACTCTACATGGATCCAGCACTCGAAAACCAAGTTCTCAAATCCTGGAACGTCCTCGCTCGCCGTCAAATCAGCACCTCCTTAATCACCACCGCCTCCCGTCCTCACATCACTCTCTTCTCCACCACTTCTCTTCTCGATCCTCTCAAACTCGAACCTCTCCTCAAAACCCTAACAACAACAACCTCCCCTTTCCCTCTCTCCTTCTCATCAATCTCGTCGTTCTCTAACGATAACAACACTCTCTTTCTCTCTCCTACTCCTTCTCTCGCTCTTCTCAATTTTCACTCGAATTTGATTGATTCCATTCTTAAGGAAAATGTTGTTGATGTTGGTGATGAGTTTTGTGTTGGGAATTGGATTCCGTCTTGTGAAGTTGCGAAAAATGTTAGTAAAGGGAGAATGACGGAAGCGTTTTCGATTTTGAGGGAGATTAAATTGCCTGTTAATGGTTATGCTGTTGATGTTGCTCTTGTTAGCTTTAATCCTGTTCAAGAAGTTTTCTCCTTTGTGCTTGGTAATCATGGTAATAATAATGTCAATGAGAATTGATTGTTTTTTTTAATTCAATCTCATGTAATGTATGTTATTATATGATAGTTTGTTGTAATAAGAATTGTTGTTGTTGATTATGATAATTTAGTTATTATTATTGGAACTTTATTCGAGAAATTGTTTATGAACTATATGAAGTTTAGTTTTCCAAAGTTGGAAGGTGGATTAGAAACTATGAAGCACAGGTACCTGTACGACATTGACACATAGTTTCCGATAGTAATTTAAGAATTGTTGCTGTTGTTGTTGATGATTATAATTTAGTTATTATTGGATTGAAACTATTTTTGGATTGTTTATGAATTATGTTGATTAGTTCTGGAAATTAGACTATGAACTGCAAAACACCAGACTATAAACACCTGACACGAAACTGACGTTGATACGGGTAATAATTTAAAAGTTTTTCTGTTGTTGTTCTTGATGGTAATTGAGTTGTTCTTGAATTGGAACTATTTTTTGGAGGAATTGTTTATGATTTATGATTATTAGTTTTGGAAATTAGACTATGAACTACAGACACCTGACACGACGCTGACGTTGATACTGGTAGTAGTTTAAGAGTTTTTGTTGTTGATGATGTTAATTGAGTTGTTCTTGAATTGGAGCTTTTTTTGGAGGAATTATGTTGATTTGTTTTGGAAATCAGACAATGAAGTGCAAACACCTGACACAACACTACACTGACATTGATACTGATAATAATTGATGAATGTTTGTTGTTGTTGCTGATGGTAATTGAGTTATTATTAAATTTGAACTTTTTGTGGAGAAATTGTTTATGATTTATGATTATTAGTTTTGGAAATTTGGAGGTTTTCTTATTAACTATGAAGCAAAGATATAGGATATGGCACTGGCATTGACACGTAGATATTGGTAATAATTGTAGACAATGAAAGTGATTGAATGTAACCACCACACATGTTGGTGTTGGATACCGACAAATGTTGGACATTGGACATAGATTCAATCTAAAGTGTCAGTGCTACATGGATTATAAGGCAATATTGTGTGGAGATTAGTACCATCTAAACTCGAACCGATCCTTAAAACCCTAACCGCCAATTATATGTTGTTTATGAATTATGTTGATTAGTTTTAGAAAGTTGGAAATTGGATTATTAGCTTTGAAGCTCAGATATATGATACAACATCGGCACTGACATGTCGATATTGGTAGTAATTTAAGAAAATGAAAGTGATTGAATGTAATTTCATGTGCCGGTGTCGTGTTGACTGACATTGACACGTGTTGGACGCCAGACATCCTTTCAATTCAAAATGTCAGTGCTACTTAGATTATAATGCAATGTTCTGTGGATATTTGTTTTGTGTGGCTCTTTTACAAGTAATTCAACTTCTTTTATAGAGCCCTGAGGTAGTTTTTGTTTCTTCGACTCTTTTAGTTATTCTTGAACTGAAACATTTTTTTGGAGGAATTACTTTTGAATTATGATGATTAGTTTTGGAAAGTTTGAGGGTGGATTATAAACTATAAGTGTAGACACCTGACACGGTGTTAACTTTGACATTGGTAATAATTTAAGAACTTTGGTTGTTGTTGTTGATGGTAATTGAATTATTCTTGAATTGATGTTGATTGACGGTGTTGATTGACACTGACACATGTTGGACAACTGGCATGCTTTCAATATAATTGTTTTCCTGCTACATAGATTATAAGGCAATGATGTGCGGAGATATGTCTTGTAATAATACCCTTGTTGATGATGCTAACTTAGTTATTCTAAAATGGGACCTTTTTTTGGAGGAATTATTTACGAATTATGATTAGTTTTGGAAAGTTGGAAGTTGGATTATAAGCTATGATACATAGATACCAGACACTAATAGTTTAAGAAAATGAAGTGGATTGAAGGTAGTGTTGTCAAATAGAGTTATAGCCTAGCAGAATTTGAACAAATCTCTATTATCCTGAGATACACTCAATATTTAGTATAATCTGTTGTCAAATTGCAGCTAAGATATAGCGGCGCAAGTGTTGTCAAATAACAGTTATAGCGGCGCTATAGCGCTATAGGGTGCCGGCACTTGAACAAACCGCTATTGTTATGCAATTCACTATTCAGTGCAAAGTGTTTACAAATAGAGGCTATAGTGGTGCTATTGCTATACACTATAAAATTTGACCAAACTTCTATTTTTTGCTTTATGCAATTGACAACACCGGTTGGATGCAACCACATGTGTGAGTGTTGTGTCGATGTTTGATAGTGACATGTGTTTGACACCAAGCACACTTTCAATTTGAATTGCCGGGCTACATAGATTATAAGACAATGTTGTGTGGATATTTTTTGTCTTGTACGGCTCTTGTAGAAGTAATTCAACTTCTTTTCATGTAAATTGTTCTAATCAATGTTTGTAATTGTAGTTGACAACTGCAGTTGTGATTGTGTTTTTCTGTTAGTTTGTACTAGATTAAGGGTGATCACCACTGTGATTTAAAATTTTGGTTCTAAATTCCTAGTGGGCATAGTCTTATCATGTGGTTACTTTATGAGAAGTTGGGAAACTGTTCTCTATTAAGGCTTTGGTTTGGATTAGCTTTTGTATCACAGAAGCTTCTCAATTGAAACAAGTTTACGACTATTCACTTATGAAAGCTAATTTCACCTAATATGGGAAGAATCTTTTGACTTTTGTTTTTACACGAGTGTATTTTGAACTATTTATCCAAACTGTCTCTAAATATGATACCTGTTGTTATTTTGACGGTAGTTTCAAGTTTCTGTCTCCTGCTATAAACATTTGAGCTGTAGTTACACACATGTTTTTGTTTAATTCATGTTACCGTATTGTGATCCTAGCTGTTGCTGTTTTCGCTATTTGTCATTGGCATTGAAGCTGCCTTAGCTGGCTTGCTGTAGTTTTCAGAGTATCTATCTACTGCTATAAACATTTGTGCTATAGTATTGCATAGTGTTTTCGTTTAATTCATGTTACCGTATTGTGATCCTAGCCTAGATATCAGTGATGTGATCATGATGCAATTGAAGGGATAATTGTCTGTAAGCCTAGATTTTGCTTATGCATATCTGTTTTATTACTTCGTGTTTGTCAGATATCAGAAAACATGGTAACAGATTTTAATTTGCAAATGACGTTTAACAAAGAGATCAAAATGTTTGTGACACATGAATGAATCTAACAGCATGGTCAATGTAACTTTTGTTTTGTTTATTCTCTACACTTCCTAGCCAGCTGTAAATGGTATTGGATTGGTTTTTCTGTTAAGTATTTCAATGTGAAACATGTTTATGGCTTTTCGTTGTATTTATTTGATTCATTAAGGAAGCTAAATTTTAAAAGTTTGATGAAAAAATATATGCATTTTCTTTCTATTGGTTATCGAATTATTATATCTTTACGTGGTTTTTACTTTTTTGACTTGATAATCGAGTGTGAATCAGAAATAACAGCAGCACGATCATCCCCCAAAAACTCAGCAAAAACCATGACAGCACCGAGGACACCTCCCACACACCTGCAAAGTTGGCACTGCCGTGCCGATAGCCAGAATAAAGTGCTATGATATGATAGCAGCCCCCCAAACCACCAAGTTACCTACTCTAGCACCTTCAAATTAATCTTCAAAGATAATTTTTTGGGTTCTAACACCAATCATAATACAAAAACGTTAGGATTTTAAGTTTATTTAAACTCAAACGCCAAGATAACACTTTGATTTACTCCACCTCTCTCACCTCATTATTAAAGATGAAAAGGCAGGAAATAATATTTCACTAAAAAGAAGGCAGGAAATTATAGAAGAATATTTAAACTGAACAATAGTGCTCAAAACTTCATTAATACAATGTAACATTACAAATGAGGTCGAGCTTATGGAAATCAGAAACTAGATTTACTGGTATGGAATCATATCCATTTCATGGAAATATAAAGTACTGAAATAAAAGGGAAAAGTACTAAAACACAAAGGAAGAAGATAAGGTGGAACCTTGAACAAGGAGAGGATGCAAAAGCACTCATCAAGCCTCTAATCATTGGTTCTTCTAGATGAGTTGCCACACTCATTTCATTATTCCTATCCTTAGTTTTATTCATTACTATAGGATTATTTTGAAATACACAAATACAACAACTTAACACAAATGCAAGAGAGTGCTAGCAAACACACCATTTTTAACATACAATCTTTAAATGATTGAATTTTTTTTAATAGTTCATATTAAATCATGTAGGTTCCACATTGATTTAACGAAACTCGTTTTAATTTTCACAAATTAAAGAGTCTGCATTAAAAAAAATGTGTTGCTAGCATATTTCATATTGCTTAGTCAAATTGATTAACTAGGAATACGAAGATAAAGTGGAATTGGATTGAATTTGTTTGGGGGTGCATCCCAAACAGAGAAAGCACTTGAAGCATTCAACCACTTTTGTGTCATTCCTGGATGGTGACGATCAATCACTTCCTTTAAGCTCTCAGTTGTGTTCACCCATTCCAAACCCTTTTTGGTGTATGTCTCCTCATTGAAGTTGCTTGTGAAAAACCTATCAGCCTCTAGCCTCCTTCAAAGTGCATGAAAATTTAATCAAATCCATAATATGCATCTATTTTACTAGACAAATTCAATAGTATGCTAATACACACCTTCTAAAATTGAAGTGGGTGTGTATTAGCATTCCCCATATATATATATATATATATATCAGTTGTTTTTACCTAGATGCCATGATAAGGAATATCACAAAAGATGTCTCACTAATTGCAAAACCCTTTATCTTCTTCTCTGCCATGAGACCAACTAGTGTATCAAGCTCCTCAACATCATTTCCATATACCTCTTCCAATACTTTGATTACTTCCTTATCATCTGTCAAATCTTCCCATTTTGAAATAGGTATCATTAATAATGATCTTCTGAATTGGTTATATTTGGCTACTTTCCTCTCTCTATCCCTATAAACTGCATTATATATTATATCAAATTGCAATCAGTTTCAAGTGATTTATAGATAAAATATGAAAAAATCTTTAAATAAAAATTGTGACTCAGATATCCTACTTTCAAGAGCAGCCATGTCCACATGATCAGATCTTTCTGTGCCATCTATGTTCTGTGGTACTAGGTCTCTGAGCCATGATGGATAGTTTCCAAGTGTTAGGGCACCAGAAGTTTGGTGACCCATTGATACTAATGTGCTTGAAAATCCTATCGATGACAAGGTTTTTTCTCCTGGCAGGCCAATCAGATCATTCATAGGAATCCTGTATAATACCAAAAGAGATAAAAAAATTCAGAACTTTTTTAGATTATGGAGTGCTAAAAAACACAATCTTTGTTACTCTTTTTCAAAACACTACTCCCTCAGTCTCAATATAACTGTTTATTTAACATTTTTTTTTTGTCGCAAGATGATTGTCACTTTATAATAACAATGCAACATTTATTATTTTTTTCTCATTATTATACCTTATTTATTGAATTTTATCGAACACAGCTACTTCACTAACTACAATTAATAAGAGTATATTAGTAAATGATACTAATTTTACCATTGAAATCAATACAATTAATCTTTTTCTTAATTACTGTGTATAAACCTTAAACGACTATTATTTTGAGACGAATGAAGTATATGATTGGGTAAATTTTTGTATTCCACCAATTATATGGATCTCATTTTCTATTAAATAAGACTCATTTAAAAATGGTATAAATTTCATTTATTGACTATTAAATGAGTTGTTAAAGTTTGTGATGCTATATAGTAATAAGTTATAATATTGGTGTAAAAATATTTTGGCATACTCTTTGATCAGTGGTGGAGATTTGTTTTGTCCTGGGGTGGCAGATATGTCTCTCAAATGCAAAGAATCAGGTAGGAGTGCATGCATCCTATAGACAGTCACAAATTCTTCAGTTAGAGAGTATGGAACACCATGATTATCTGGTTTTTTCATGCCCACCAATCCACCTAAGATAGAGTCACCAACATGCCCAAACGTGTCCTTGAATTTCTTTCCCAATAATCCATACCTAAATAAAATCAAATTTTGTAACATGACAAAAGTTAATGCAATGAACATCAAAATTACTATTATTTAGGTTGAGCTATTAAAATTTCACTAAAACGTGTAAAAAATAAAATTTAATTAGTATACATTGTCAGTGTACAATTATTTTACACATACATTTAATTATGTATTGTCACGTCAATTATGTGTTGCCACATTCATTAATTGACATGATAACATATCATTAAATGTATGTATAAAATAAGTATATAATATACCGATAGACTGTACTAATTAAACTCGAAAAATTAACTAGAGGGAAAACACTCTATACTTAATCTTACCAATTAGCACGCATGCCAGCAAGCAAAGTGTCGGTTTTAAGGAGCTCCACAGTCCAATCTATGGTGTGAATCTTTGCAATAACTGCTGAAGTCACCAATCTAGCATGACGGTAAAGATCTTCATCTTCCAAGTCCGGGTATTCATTCTAATAAAGTACGGTATAAAAAAAAGTAGTTATCTTTTATGTAAAACTAGGAAAAGCAAAATTAGGAAGGGAAATGAGTGACGGAAAAAATAAAATTCGTCACAAATTTCTTGGTCACAAAATTTTGTGATGGAATTATAGAGGATTTCATGTTTTCCTTCACTAATTTTTGTTTTTTAGTAGTTATATCATATGTCACTTTTTTGACAAAAAAAATATTTTTTGTCCAGAGCAATTATTTAAATAAATAAATTTGATGCATATAGTTACAAGTATACCTTGAGAGCATCACAAAAAGCATTGTGTTCTTGAATAAAGAGAGCCTGCAAAGTTGAGACACCAGCCCAACTATTGCGAACGTCACCTGAAATTGCTACTCCATTTTCATTTTGCTTAAGGGTACCATCGTCTAATATTTTTAACTTCCCATCTTTGAAAGTTCTCACTTTGTTCAAAACTTCTTGATTGCTTCCATATATCACACTTCCATCCCTATTATCATATAGTTTCATGCATGTCATGTGTAAGTTCAATTAGAAGGTCTTAAATTGAGACTATAAGTATAATTACTAGACAAAATTAGATAGACCTAGATATATAAAAACAACAATGTTTATATGTAACACACCTAATTTTCAGAAACTATATTCCATATATTTATGATGCAGACAAGCTAGCATCACGAATCGAGGAAGAAGTGGCGCGCAAGTTGGAACGGTGCATATTTTGTATCTGGTGTCGGTTTGACCCGAATTATACCTTTTCGGAAAGCTCCGAACCTCATGGATGGATCACGTTCACGAGAGAACAGAGGAATCCAGGCTCTGATACCAAGGGAAACCAGGCTCTGATACCTTTTCGTGACGTCAGGGGCTTTCCGAAAAGGTATAATTCGGGTCAAACCGACATCGGATGCAAAATCAGCACCGTTCCGATTCAACCTTTCTTGCGCGCCACTTCTTCCTCGATTCGTGCTGCTAGCTTGTCTACATCAGTTTATATATAAATGATTGCGATGGTTTGAAATCAATAGTAAAGAGTTTGAATTTATAAACTCAAGATAAAAAGTCCAAATTTCATTGAGATCGTTGTAAAATGATCATTAACACTATTTTAATTAATAACATTTTTCCATTATTTAATCATATATGTATATATACGATCAATTAATGCTTAGGTATATGGAAAATATTCTTACCACCAAGGTGTACGAATGTTTGCATGTCCAGTCTTGATCTCATAAAAACCCGTTGGAATTTCCTTTGTCTTCAAGAACTTGAATGATTTTAGTGGACATTGGCTTGCAACTTCACGTGGTGCAGTGAGTTCAATCTATATATATATATATATAATACTAACATTAATCAATCACAACACGAACATTAAAATGTTGGTCTACTTGAGAATCTAGCATGCTTCCACCATCATATTAAGAAAATTATTGGACAAAATTATATATAATTTGAAGTTGATGAAACCTGATTAGTGTCCTCCAAATGATCTATCCAATCATGTATCATAAATTGAATCCAAGCTGCTGCTAACACATTGAATTGTTTCCCATTGTCCTTGAACGTTTTTCTCTCCAAAAGTTTTGTGGCCACCACCATTGGGTCTGGTTTCAACAACTGCACAAAAACAATATCCAATTCTATAGTCTTAAAAAGTTTTAGGTTTTTTTTTTTTTTTTTTTTTTTTTTTTTTTTTTTTTTAAGGAAAAAGTTACACAGACGTGCGCGCGCACAATTTTTTTTTTTAGTTCATAACTTTTTTTAATATTGTCAAAATATTCTCTTAACTAAAGCATAAAAACATATTGTATATACTATTAATCATGTAATTAGTTTTTAGTTTGAACCTTGTCCTTCTGATCAACAGGAAGAATATTTCTGCCAATGAAAGACCCTTGACTTCCAGCACTTTCATTGAAAGGGTCATTATATTTTCCATCAGCTGTTCTATATGGATAATCATTAGGGTTAGCCCTAACTCCCACAGCTGTTTGTCCAACGTTGAAGAGGTTGTACTGTTGGTGAAGATGGCGTCTAGTGGCCAAATACAATAGACCCAAGATAACAGGCAAACGGTGCCATAATCCTAACTTGTCAATGGAGTGAATAATCTAAAAAAAAAAGTCATGTAGTTAGAGGTCATGAACATATATATAATAAAGTAAAATTATTTTATCCGTAGTAAAATATAAGCAAAAAGAAGCCGATAAATTAAATGTTTTTTTGTTTAAAATTTGAATCAAAAGCATTTTATTTTTTTACTTATATTTTGTTACAGATGAAGTGATTACATGTAACATGGTTTAAAAAAACATAATCTTGAGTCTTGACCGCAGAATAAAGATAAACATATTCATATCTTGATGACATTATCACTAAATTTGTCTTCAAAATACGAATTATCTAATCTTCACCGAGTACCTACAAGATTTGTGATTATATATGTGACCATAGAGAACTCAAATTTGCTACAATAATGGTATGCCTATTTGGATAAAGAGCTTATTTACGACTTATAGTACAAGCGCTTATCAAGATAAATGTTTATCTACAAACTATTTCTTTTGCAAGTGATAAAACAAAGTTATATTGTTTTTATACAAGTTATAAGTTTTTCATAAGCTATTTTGGAAAAATTACGAAAATAAGATGAACACTATTATAAATTGTTCTCATAAGTTCTTCAAAAAAAAAAGTTCTTCCCTAAGTGTAAAAAAGCTTATACTTGTAGATAAACTCAAACAAAGTCAGTGTAAATAGACCCTATGTATGTTTATTATTAAGGAAGGAAGGATAATATAGTTGAGTTGATGGAGGAGGGTATTCGTATAAAGAAAAGAAAAGCATCTATGATGGTCATTTTCTTCACTACTTCATGGAAATCTTTATGGAAGGAATGTTGTATAACTATTGTAACAAGATTTCTAATGGGATCTGTTACTAAAGACCACATGATTTTGCTTGATACAAGACTTGATTTGATGAAATGTGTTTGTGCATGTTATTTAGAGAAGAGACTTAGGGTATTTATAGAGAGCATGAGAGGGAGAGGACCAAGAAGTTTATCTCTTTAATTTTTTTGTTTTTGAATTTATGATAAAAAAAAAATCATACAAGAGTAATTGAAAACGTGGACATATCTTTAAAGAGTTTAATTTATATAACCCGTCGGTATAAGTTCTATACATGTGCATTAACGATGTGTTGTCATATCATTTAAAGTAATGCTAGCAACAGTTTTTCAAATATTCACTCTTTCGTTAAATACAATTAATGTAGGTTGCAAATTTTAGAAATGGATCTCACATAAAACAGTGAAATCTACATTTATTTCTTTGACAAAACAATGAGATCTACGTTGATTTCATATAATGATAGAGTGAATATTAAAGAGATAGTTGAAAATGGGATTTTGTTATATCTCATTAATGAGTACACAAGACTTGCAATATCTCACTAACTGACGTGACAACATTCCTTAAATACAAATATCAATGGGATTTAGACATAACAATGAGATCTACATTAATTTCATACAGTGATATAGTGAATATTAAAGAGATGGTTGAAAATGGGATATTGGTATATACCCTGTCTAATCTCAAATGTAAGAAACAAAATAAAAAATTTGTGGTCTCAAATGTAAGCAAAGATATACTAAAGTCATCCTATTAAATGACATTATTCCAATTTTACACTCATTAGCTTTATTGAATTTGTTTCACATTCTCATGTTTAACACTTTTCAAAGATTTCCCACTTATTTATTTCGTGCACATGGGCAGAGTTCAAAATTCATGTTTCTTTATAAAATGTTTCTATCATTATTGTCGGAATGTGTACTACTTGAAAATGATTCCAAGACAAGGTCAAAATTGAAAAGATGTTACTAAAGTGAATGTTCAAAAGAGAGTGTTATCTATTTTAAAATGAAAAAGATATTAGTTAGATGTATGAGTTATCTATTTTACTCATTATTTCTTGTTTAGTATTAGCCCTTTCACTTAATGAAAAACTTTTAACTCACACTTGACATATGTGTTCGATGCCACCCCAATTAACTTTAATTTTGAGTTTTTTTTTCTTCCTTAAGTTATTTATTTAATTCAGGAAAAAAGAAGGTATAACATTACACGAAAAACGAAGAAGAATACTCATATTGAATAATATCCGAACACTGTTGCTTTCTATAAGATAATACACTCCCTCGAAAGTTATTATAAGCAAATATTTTATTTTTTTAATTCATTAAATAACTAATATATTCAAAATGTATAGTAAATTATATATATATATATATATATATATATATATATATATATATATATATATATATATTATTCAATAAATTATTGTTTTTACGTTAATCATTCAATAAATAAATAAAAAATTGTTTATAATGGTGACACGAGAAAGTATATGTTTATGTATGGTTTATAATACGACTTAAAAGACATTTTTAACATAAGATTAATAAGTAATTAATTTGATTTCAATTAAGAAAGAAATCATTTTAGTGTTCGAACTTTAAGCCGACTCTAGTTTGTTTATTGATAGAAGTTCTACTTTCTTTGTACCAAAAAAAAAAAAAAAAAAAAGTTCTACCTTCTTCTTTACCTACTTAAGATTAGTGATTTTGGCTGATTTTTTGTTCCGAAATCACAGTTTTTCATCGTTTTCTTTATATATTTTTTTCATCTAAATTGGTGTCATCTGTTGTTGCGTATAAGTGTGAGTTATATGTCCCACATCGGATAAAAGAGTAAAGGTTGAACACCTTACAAGTAAGAGGAGCCATAAATCTAATGCCTTAAGGTTTTGAGTAAGAGTGTGACGTCTCTCTTACTTGTGCGGTTGTTCTAGCCTCGGTTGAAAAAAGAGTAATCAATACATATAGAAATTTATATCTGATCTTATATTATCGTCTTAAGATCTGCTATAATTATAAGTCTTTAATGCTCGATTCACTAAAACTTTTATAAACTCAACTTTTTAAAAATAAAAAATTGAAGCCACGAGTTCACGTGGCCATGAGTTGAATTCATTGAAGCCACGAGTTCACATGGCCATGAGTTGAATTTCTCTTTTTGGAAACGGTTGAATTTCTGTTGTATTCCTGGCTTGATCTGCAAAAGGTTAATAATTCCAAGAGTGTTCAGTTGTTTGGTTGATTGTATTTCATAGAATCGAAATTCATAGCAAATCGAAATTCACATGCATCTCACTAGTTATTTTTTTTATAAAATAAATAAATTGTGGAAGCAAATGATATAAAGAACTAATTCAATGAAATTGATAGGTTACATTGAAATGATATAAAGTTCGTGTTACTAAAATTAAAATGAATGAATTTAAGGTGTTTGTAATATTTGTGTCTCTGTATTAGTGATGTTATTGTCGAAGTCATTATTGATTGAATAAGAAAATCTTTCATAATCACAACTATAAAAAAAATGAATTACTTAGTAGTTTTTTGAAGTAGCATTCAACAACTTTTGCTTAAAGTTCATTCAATTCAATTTTATGCATTTTAAAAAAGTATTTTTTTTCGAAGATACTTTATTGATATTGTGTTTGGCCTAACTTCTCCTTAAAAATGTAGAAAAGCTGGAAAAAAAGCCGGGCCAACTTTACCTAACCCTTTTTTATTTTTTTTTATCAGCTTGACGTTCGAATCTGTGCAGGTTTTTCATTCATTAGGTTCCATGTTTGTTGCAGGTTTTGTTTTTTCAGATTTATTATCTTTGAAGATTTGATTCTTTTTTTGGTTTGAGAAGTTGGCGATGACAAAGTGATAAGAATAAAAGAAAAGGATTTGTTTTTTAGGGAAATAAAAGAAAAGGATTATTTGCTAATTATCATGGGGAGGATGATTAATACATAATTTGTGCTTTTCCATCGAGCGAAAGCAACGAAACTCAAGAATATTATGAGAGGTTATGCAAAGAAGATGAAAGGCTAAAATATGATTAAATTACAAAAATAAAAATAAAAATGGCAAAGATGAAACCGGTTAATAATGATTGGATGTGATGTGTTAAAGGAGGTTGTAATGGAAAGATGATGGTGAAGATTATAATTTTGTTGAAGATGATGAATGTTGATGAAGAAGGTTAGATGAAGATGAAGGAAGAAGATAATGAAATTAAAATTAATTATGTGTTGGTGATACATCGTTACATCTTATGAATCTCTTTTATCCAACGGTCTTCTTTTTTAGTAGATTAGAATTAATGACATAGGACCAATTGATTGAGGAAAACAAAAATAAAGCGATACCAATTAAATAGTTAACTTCTTTTTTAAAACCCTAATGGAAACCTAACAGAAGGGACCAAAACGAGACTAAAAAAAAACTTAAAATCCTCAAACAATCTTTTTTTTAGTTAAGGGACCAAAGCAATACCAATTAAATAGTTAAGAGACCAAAATAACATTTAAGCCTTTCTTTTAATATACCACAATCAAAAGATTTGATCTATAGTAAAAGAAAAGGTTTACATTGTAATGAAATAGTTCCAATTATAACGAGTTTTAACAAAAATTTTAAGTCCTTTCTTAAAAAAAAACAATTTTTTTTTAATAAATATGTAAATATTATATAAAAGATAAAATTACAATAAAAATAAATAATTCAATTGAAGAGTATTAATGAAAGATTTCCTTCAAAAAAGTATTAATGAAAGATAAAAAGTTAAAAAAGTATGAATGTGAGATTCAAATTCCCATTTTTGCATGTGACAATGTTAGGCATGACAATAGGGTAGGATGGAGACGAGTTTTACCTTCTCTTTCTCATACCTTAGTCCTATATACTTACCCGTTACCCTACCCATATCCAGCGGGGACGAGAAATCGAATCCCATCCTCGTCCCCGACAGGTTGGGGTATCATCGCCCATCCCATCCCCGCAACGGATAATTTTTTTTAATAAAAATAAAAGTATCTTTCAGCCTCAAGCGCAATAGTGTAATGCATTATCCAACAAAAAGATGATGGTGATTGATGGCTATGGTCATGGACAAGAGAGAGGTCAAGATTGTGAGATATGAAAGTAGAAAAGAGGGAACTATGATAAGTGAGTGTCATCTGAAAGTCAGATACTCTGACTGTGTGAGTATAATGACTTAGGGTTTGGATTTTTATTTATATAAAAGGGGTAATAAATTGATTTTCTACATTTGGAACGAGTTTGAGTATGGGTTTGAGATGAGTACATATATCCCATTACCCACCCCGTACCCCTGTTTCGATAGCGGTGAAAACCCAAACTCATTCCCGAACCCAGTCAAAACGAAGAAAATCCGTCAAATTGAGTTTGATTCAGGTGCGTACCTGCGAATATGAGTTTTGTTGTCATGCCTATACAATGTATTATCTATACTAAATGACTTCTGCTCACGAGAATAAATCATGTATCCATTTTTATGGCTCAGTCTAGATTGAGAAGACTTTGATAGATCTCTAACTTTGCATTACCTTTAAAACCGCAAGATTGATCAAGCACACTTGATTATACTATAAAACAAGGGAAATGCTAAAGAGTGTTCTTGAGGCATTGGTTAAGAGAACATAAATAGAAATAATTTGTTGGAAAATGGTAAAAAGTGTTAAATTCAACTTTCTAAAAGTCAAAAAGTTGTAATTTCCAATACAAAACTACTACTTTTAGTTTCCTTAACCATTATCCCGAGGACACTGGTTAACAAGACCCATAAAACAAATACATATGACCATTTGATTCAGATTTTTTTTTTTGCCACACTATTTGATGCATATCTAAAAACCAATTTTTTATTCACCTTTCCTAGTTCTATCTAAAATAATCTCTAATGGAAAAGTTTTAAACTTTTTAAGAGTTGGTACTTGTTAGGGACTCTATTGGAGAAAAAAAAGTTGTCAAAGTTTTATAAGATTCAAAGTCTCACTTAAGACGTCTAATCTCAAGTGGAACCCACATTTTTTTTAATATTTAATTTTTTAAATGTAATGATATAAAATTAATGATAATTGATTAATGGATCCTACTTAAGAAATTTGTATGAGATGATGAGTTGAAGGAATTGAGTGCTTATTAGTATTATTATTAAAAAAATTATAAATAAGTTATATATACGTGAGACCCACTTAGGTACCAAAAAAAAATATCTCAGTTATAGATGCTCGACCATTACATTCAAATGTAAAAGAAAAAGTTTAAATATGTTTTGTCCCTTCCATTGTAGCACATTTTGGTTTTAATTCCGGCATCTTTTGAAAATATCTTTTTATCTACTCGGTTAAATCTAGGGGGAAAAATGTTGATGTAATAAACATTTCATTGAGAATATTTTTGTTCTCATATCTAACTTTTATAATTCATTTTGAGTCTTTGACAGTATATCTTTCAAAAGATTCATTTGATGATTTTCTTTTTGAAAGAAAAAGATTCATTGGATGATTTATTTCTCAAATCCTGCACTTTCTTTGTTACATTTCGACACGTTTTTTTGTATTGATTCAATGTTGTTCTGACAATGATGGATTCATGATTATTTTCTTGACAAATGAGTTTTTTTTTTTTTTTTTTTTTTTTTTTTTTTTTTTTTGTGTTTATTCAATATTTCAATTACTTATGGAGTATTGATTAAAATATCAAAGACATCTAAGATGGTGACATTATTGTATTTATGTATCATATCATATTTGAACAAAACGGTATGCCACGAATTTGGCATTATCAGATTCCATGCCAAAAACAGTATCCATTACCTCTTTTATTATTTTGTTCCCAATATTAACCTATTGTAATTAGAGATTTTCTTACTTGGAGCTTCTACGGTGCAGTCAGGAAACTGACTTTTTTGAAAAAAGTTAATTTTGATTTTAATGTTTGATTCATTTTTAAATTGTTGATTACTGATTAATGATCAATAGTATATTCATCTAATAATGCTTGTAACATCTTGGACTTACATGTACTATTTTATCGTTGGAATCTTTAACATGCAAATAGAGTTGATGATATTATGTGATAGTCTTAAGTGTTACACTTTGTAGGGTGTTACGCTTAGAACAAGGTATGATAAAATTATATTAAGTGTAGTCTTGTTAACTTGATGAATTCATGATACTATGAGGGCTGAACTTTTGATGTCATTCTACAAACAGTGGGGTGTTACTCATTACATTTTTGATGTTATAGTGTTAACTTCACCAAAAAAAGTCATTCTTATGACTTCACCGTAGAATTTTCCTTATTTTTTTCCATCCTGTGTGTTTCCTCGTGCGTCCTATTTTTTTTTCAATAATGTCTTTGAGTTTTCGGATTTTATAATCCGGAATGGTGTTTTTCTTTTGACAAAGGGTGAAAAAATGAGTTACGGATTTTTCCGGATTTTGTAATCCGAAAACTTCAAAAACTAGGGTGCGTTACATAAATTTTCCGGATTATATAATCTGAACACCCCTAAACCCCATTTTTCAAGTGAAAACAATTCAGATTATATAATCCGAACTGTATCGGCACAAATTCTAAACATGTTTGTAACATGGATAGTCATTTTAGGGATAATATTAATCTTCCTAACTCTCATCCTTCTGTTTTGGGACATTGTTACCTGTTTTTATTCAAAAATCGGATTTTCGGGTTATTTGATCGGATTGCCTTGAAACTTCTTACGGGACTCCGCCCCTCAAAATCCAAAATTCCAACGTTTAGACCCCTTTTTAAATTTTTTTTTTTAATTTTTCATATTCTTAGAAAAATCCGAAATTTTTTGCATTAGTTTTATTTGATTTTTAGAATTTTTTGTGGTATTTTTGTTTTTTATGATTTTATTTGATAAGTTTTAAGCATTTTTTACTTAGTTTTTTTGTTGTTTTTAAAAGCAAAAGTCAAAACTGCCGAAATGTGAGAGTCTGATGACTGATTATACATAAGAATTTTCCGAATTATAAAATCCGAAATAGTAAAAATGAATTCGGATTTTAAAATCCGAACTCCACAAGGGCATTTTTGAAAATTTTACAGTGTGCAGGAGAAGGTCATAAGGTGGGAAAAGTAAATCTCTTGTAATTATTGTGGTTGGAATTAAATTGCAGAATGCTGAATGTGATGGATCTGTTCCTTCCCATGCCCACGTTCTGCTCACACCCTTACCTTGCTTTAAGAGAATCGCTCTTTTCCCTTTTGATTTTAGTCATTCCCTTAATTCAATGTCACTTAGTTCATGTTTGACGTTTTTCAGCATGAATTAGTATACACAGACATTTTTAAGATCGGTTGAATTGATTTAAAAAATGATTGAACCAATTATAAAAATGCCAACATAAAAAATATCGAACGTGAGTTAATTCACGTTGAATTAAGAGAATAAACAAAATAAAAAATAAAAAACGTGAAGAGCAATTTTCTTGCTTTAATGGGAATTTGACAAAGTTATAAACATTGATAAAAATATTTGTTGAGGCTCGGTCCAGTGTGAGACAGTGTGACAACTCTTTCAGCATGGGTGAACTTAAAAAAAAAAATTAATCATTGGATAATGAAACTCTACTATAATATATATATATTTTTTTACAAAAATAAATGATATTCATTTATCCAAATTGATAGAGTACATTGATACAATACAAGTTCGCTGCAAATATGTTAATAGCATAAAACAACAAAACACAAAAGCCCACACATAGTACTATATTCAAATCTTCAGAATATTCATGTCTTCGGATATGCAACGTGGACGACGCCAAAATTATTGATTGGATCCGCATTGGATCGAAGCTGATATGACAATTTGAACCAAACAATTACCTGAACGACACAAGAAAGACAAACAACGCCGCACAAAGACGACAGACAAACCAACGTTGTACTTAGACGACAAAATCACAAAATAAAAAACAAAATAAATGCAAAAATCACTTATTTCAATAAGAGGGAAAGAGAAAAACGAGTTAGAGGGGTGATTTTGAGTAAATTTTTAACTTAAAATCATCCCTCTTTTATGGACGAAGAAGGAGAAATTAGAGTTTTGGTGACGGTTCACAAGAGATATTAAGGAAAAAAAGAGAGAGAAATCCTACTATTATTACATGCTAGATTGAAGCAACTAGTGACAAGAAACACAATTTATGTAGAAAATAATGATGGGAACTTAAGACTTTAACTGTTTTTCTTTTTCTAATTTTGAGAATTAATTTTGTTTTATTCTGATTGTTAAGGTTCATGGGAGAGAAGAAGGAAGGAGAGTTGCACATCCAGTAAGAAGAATAGGAATGAGAAGAAGATGAAGACAGGGGCAAACCCATCTTTTCAGCATAAGCTTTCTCATTAAGGGCAAAAATGATCTTTCAAGTCTGTTCTACTGACGTGGCATCGCTCATACCCAGTCACCACTTGATACATAGCGCAACGTCGCTAATGACTCTCCACCTCATCAAAAAATCATAATTCGGACCAAATTTTAAGTGATTAATATTTGCAGTGGTAAATTAGGAGGATTAGTAAGTACAAGGACTAAAATTCAACCACGGTCTATTTGCAAGGACTATACACATATTTAAGCCTTAGTTATATTATCAAAACTTATTTTAATTGAGGTAGTTTTGTTCAACAATGCATGGGTTTTTGTAACCAAAAGAAAAACAATGCATGGGTTTAAAAATGTTGGATATTATATATCATTAAAACATTGGTTTATGCATTATCAGATCCTTACTCTGTTTAGAAAGTAGTAACACTTAAATCAATAGACTTTTGTTGCTTGTTTTTAGAAAAGGTAAATTCTGCTCCATCTTTATATCTCAATTTTTTTTTGTGATTATCAGATTTGGTTCAATCACTTATACCTCAAATTTACTTTTATTTTGTTTGTGTTCTCACATTCCTTCTAAATACTTGCGGCTAGAAGATATTTGTTGCTCCAAGTGAAACTATTAATTAAGATGGTGTTGCAAACTTATCAAACAATTGAAAGTACAACCAAGAAGAATTGGGTTGCATCATTAGCTTGCTTAGATTCCCTCATGGCTAGTTTTTTATTTTTTATTTTGTGGAAAAAGTGATAAATAGGTTTAGTTAGGACATCTTATTTCATGGCTTGTTATCCAAACTTGTTGATCGAAATATAGTACTATGATTTGTCTAGGTTGTGTAAAAATACCTGTTCCGTGATTTCTATATTAATTGTGGTTGATTGACTACAACATCCACTTTTTTTCTAATTTATTTCAATGGAATAATTTTTTTTATAGATTCACAATTTTTTTGTCTATACAATTTTGCCACATTTTTTTACAACTTTTAAAAAATTATGAATGTAACATTTTTTTATATGATACAAAAGATGTTACAATAATGTAACATTTTGCGACATATTTTAATTGTTACAGATAATACTATAAAATGTAACTAAAGATATTTAATAACAAAGGTTTTACCTAGCAATTGCTCAAATGTTATTAAATTTTATCAGTAATATTTTTCTTGATTTAGTTACAATTATCAAATGTTACCAAATCTTAATTATGTTGTAGTGCAACGTTAAGTTTACAGTTTAAGCATCATTATATTAACTTAGAAACATCATAATACAAATAAAAAACTAGTGGAACACCCATCAACTGAAATACAAAACATGATTTTATTCTTGAACGGACAGATGATTATTTTGAAAGATACAAATCAACAAATAAATAAACACCAATACATACACATAAACATAAATGTGTATGTATAAACACAAATACAACATAGATATAATGCTAACTTAAATTGATTAACTAGGAACACGCAAGTAAATTGGAATAGGGTTGTGTTTGTTTGGTGGTGCATCCCAAACAGAGAAAGCACTTGAAGCATTCAACCATTTGTTTGTCATTTTTGGGTAGTGACGATCAATCACATCCTTTAAGGTTTCAGTTGTGTTCACCCATTTCAAACCCTTTTCAGTGTATGTCTCCTCATTGTAGTTGCTTGTGAAAAATCTATCACCCTCTAGCCTCCTGCAAAGTGCATTAAAGTTCAATCAAATTCAATTTTATAAAAGCTTAAACCCTAAACATTTAGATATAAAAGAGGTATAGATATATAAAAAAAGGGCAACACGGTGCACAAAAACTCCCGCATACACAAGATCCAGGATGGGGTCCCACCATTCGGTGTATTGTACGCAGCCTTACCCTGTTTTTTACACAAGAGGTTGTTTACATGACTTCAATCCGCGACCTTCCAGTCAGATGACAACAACTTTACCAGTTGCACCAAGGTTACCCCTCGTAAATGGTATAGACATCAATAAAATAAAATAAAAAATTTAGTTCGATTTTACCTAGATGCCATGAGAAGGAAGATTAAAAAAGCTGTCTCACTAATTGCAAAACCCTTTATCTTCTTCTCTGCCATGAGACCTACAAGCACATCAAGCTCCTCAACATCATCACCATATATCTCTTCCAATACTTTTATAACTTCCTTATCATCTGTTAAATCTTCCCATTTAGAAATAGGTATCATGAATAGTCCTCTCCTGAATTGGTTATATCTTGCTACACCTCTCTCTCTATCCCTGTAAACTGCACCATTTATATGATCACATTATAAGTCAATTCAATATAAGATAAGAAATGGCCTATGTAACCCAAAAAAAAAAAAAAAAATGAAATTCTTAAAAATAAAGGTGAGGTTCATATATCATACTTTCAAGAGCAGCTAAGTCCACATGATCAGATCTTTCTGTGCCATCCATGTTATGTGGTACTAGGTTTCTGAGCCATGATGGATAGTTCCAAAGTTCTAGGGCCCCACAAGCTTGGTGACCCATTGATACCAATTGTTTTTGAACTCCTATCTCTATCAAGGTCTTCTCTCCTTGTAGTCCGATCAAATCGTTCATAGGAATCCTATATAATACCATAGAAAAGAGAGACTTTTTTTATAGATTATAATGTGAACTAAATACATCATTTATTCAATGAACTTGAAAAGAGAATCTTCTCTTATATTTTAAGACCAGAGGGCGTAATAGTTATGATGATGTAAAAATCATAATATATTGTCATACTCTTTGATTAATGGCGGAGATTTGTTAGGCCCAGGAGAGGCAGATGTGTCTCTCAAGTGCAGGAAATCAGGCAGGAGTGGATGCATTCTATAGACACTAGCAAATTCCTCAGTTAAAGAGTATGGAACACCATGATTTTCTGCTCTCTTCATGCCCACAAATCCACTCAATATGGAGTTTCCGGAATGCCCAAATGTGTCCTTGAATTTCTTTCCCAGTAATCCATACCTAAAACAATTGAACTTTTAGTATCATGACATAAATTAATGCAATCAACATAAAAAAAAAAAAAAACTAAAGGTTTTTCTATCATGTGCAAACTTGCATAAATTAAGAAATCAAAACTAACAAGTTAATATTAAAACTTGTGCATTTTATATTAAATACATAGTTTTGCAATGACCCGTAATGAGACGTATATGAAGTAATAACGACAGTGAAAATCACTGCATGTGTTCTTACCAATTGGCGCGCATGCCTCCAAGCAAAGTGTCAGTTTTAAGAAGCTCCACAGTCCAATCTATGGTGTGAATCTTTGCTATCACAGCTGAAGTTACCAGTCTAGCATAGCGATAAAGATCTTCATCTTCCAAGTCTGGGTATTCCTTCTAATAGAGTACAATTATCAAATATATATGTTAGTTTTTTTATATTTTATTATATCATTTTATAGATTTGTTTAATGTATATAATATGCATATACCTTAAGAGAATCACACACAGCATTGTGTTCTAGAACAAAAAGGGTCTGCAAAGTTGTGACACCAGCCCAACTATTACGAATGTCACCTGAAATTGCTGTTCCATCTTCATTATGAAGAAGTTCACCTTCCTTTGATATTTTGATTTTACCATCTTTGAAAGTCCTCACTTTGTCCAAAACTTCTTGATTGCTTCCATATATCACACTTCCATCCCTATTATCATATAGTTTCATTCATGTCATGTCATGTGTAAGTTCAATTTAAAAGGTCTTAAATTTATATAATTTAGGATTAAATATGTTTTTGTCTCTGATTTAGAAAAATTCTTACCACCAAGGTGTACGGATGTTTGCATGTCCGGTCTGGACCTCATAGAAGCCAGTTGGGATTTCCTTTGTCTTGAAGAACTTGAAAGATTTAAGTGGGCATTGGTTTACAACTTCTCTTGGTGCAATGAGTTCAATCTGTATGTAATTAATATAAAACATTATTTGTAAATGTTCTTGAAAATTAACAACAACATTATCAATAAAATTTTAGTTTAAACATTGTTTAATAAATTGTATAAGTACACTTAGGTCATTCGTAATCGTGATTTTTCATCCATATAACACTAAACTAAATTGACACTTTATTGTCGGGTTTTTTTCCTCTAAATTATCTTTGAAGAATGGTGGATAATTTACCTATAAACCAATGAAAATGAGCAATTTATTTGTGGGGTCAAGATAATTCATGGATATGTGTTTACGTGGCTAATATGTATTTGTTCCGATAAAAAGAAAAGTTATACAAAGTTGATTTACGTACTATCTTGTTAAAAAATTGAACTACATGCATCTACTTTGATTGCTATTTTTTTTTAATTATATTCTAGATCGGAGAAAACACGTGAGTAAGCATTAAAAAAAATAGAGTTACACTACTAAAAAACAAAAATTAGTGAGGGATATTCAGTGAGAGAAAACATGAAATCCCTCTCTAATTCCGTCATTAAATTTTGCGACCAAAAAATTTGTGAGGAATTTCATTTTTTCGGTCACTAATTTCCCTCGCTAATTTTGCTTTTTCTAGTAGTGTTACATTGTTACGTCTCTTATATTATTTTATGATGATGATGTTTTCGATATGTAACGTC
Source organism: Medicago truncatula (assembly GCF_003473485.1). NCBI lineage: Eukaryota > Viridiplantae > Streptophyta > Magnoliopsida > Fabales > Fabaceae > Medicago > Medicago truncatula. The sequence goes on along the minus strand of NC_053047.1, from coordinate 1,867,172 downwards.
ATAAATATATTAAAAAAAACCAAAGACGTAACGTGTAAAATTCAAGGCACTACTAGTAGTATTCTCTAGAAAAAACTGAGAAACTAGTATAATTCCTAAAATGATGAGTATATGAAATTAGCATAACGTTAGGTGGAGACTTTTTGGTGTAAATATCTTTATAGGGAAAAAAATTAGAAAATTTAAGGTGATGAGTTAATGATGTGATAATACTTAAAAAAAATGTTAATGATTCGACAAGAAAAGAAAAACTAAACTAAAATAAAATGTTAAATATCTGTATGAAATTTAAGGATGTCTAAACATAATTGGCGATAAAAATAATGTGTTGACTTTATTAACTACTCTTGGTTAACCAAGTAAATTGATAAATTTTGATATTTTTGTCAAAGAGAATCTAATTTAATTTAGTTTTTATTAGTATTTGGGATTGAAACAAAGAAATTTTGTCTTTTCACTATAAAAATCAAGTTTTTTCATCTTATTTTTAAGTCATTTTAACGATGTGACATATCCGTCAATTTTTAAATCGTTTTTTATGATGTGGCATATTCATCGATGAAATAACAGAATTTACTTTACCAGGCTACATAGTAATATTATAAAAAATATCTAATAAATATCGTCGTGACACCGATGAATACCAAGTAGGAAAAAATGAATGTTTATTCAATTTATTTTTAGAAAAAATATTCATTTGCACCTGCTGAGTGTCTTCCATATGATCTATCCAGTCATGTATCATAAATTGAATCCAAGATGCTGCAATCACATTGAATTGCTTCCCTGTGTCCTTATATGTTCTCCTCTCTAGAAGTTTTGTTGCCACCACCATTGGGTCTGGTTTCAACAACTGCATAAACACAATATTTTTCTTGGTCAAACAAAAATATTAATATTTATATATATTCTTTGAAAATTATGTACTCATCATAGTGTTTTTTGTGTAGCTAACCTTTTATTCGGTTTCGGCAGCTCTTGTTTCTAGTGTTGTTTTACATTCATGCACATGCACATCTTGTGCTTTTATATTCAACAAGGGAATAAAAAAGAGCTAACCGAAAAAGGTTCATTAACTAGCTACCTAAAACATCTTATTAGTATTATAAGATTCTTCTATAATTTCTTTCTTTGATAATTAAGGAACAAAATGTTTATTAAAAGAAGCTATATAGAACAAACTAAAATGATCTTCAAAATTTGTAGCATCTTTCCTCCTAAAAAAAATTGTAGCAACTCCTAAAAAAGCATTATAGTGCAGTTTATTGTCTGCTTGTCTTGTATTCATATGTAATTAATTCTTATATATGCATTAAAAGTGTATGACTATAATTTCAATTTTCTCACATCTCTAATTTTATATATAATTTTTTTACACATGTCTAAATTTATATCTCTAATTGGTAAGTTTGAAAAATAGATACTCTTGTTCTAAAATGTAAGCAAAAATGAATTAATATAAGTTGATGAATTTAGTATAAATTTTAAATCAAATATATAAATTTTTGTCGACCAATTTATATTTATATTTTGGGAGAGAGATAATATATAGTTTACTTTATTTTAAGGGGCAGATATAAAGTTTATTTGATAGCTTATGTGAGGGGAGGGAGTTAGTAACAATAGTCAATTGTTAGATCTCCACTTCCAATATAATATACTAACATTATTTTTTACAAGAGAATATACCTCATACTAATATTATTTACTATAAATAGTCAATAATTGCTCAAAAAAAGAAAAGGTCAATAATATAAAAAAAGTCTAAAATAGCCAATGGTGTAACTTTCAATTTTGTACCTTTTTCTTCTGATCAACAGGGAGAATGTTTCTGCCAAAGAAAGATCCTTGGCTTCCAGCATTTTCATTAAAAGGATCATTATATCTTCCATCAGCAGTTCTGTATGGAAAATCAGTAGGGTTTGACCTAACCCCTACAGGTGTTGTTCCAACATTGATGAGATTGTACTCTTGGTGAAGATGTCTCCTAATTGCCAAGTATATTAGCCCTAAGAAAACAGGTAAACGGTGCCATATTCCCAACTTGTCAATGGAGTGTACAATCTATACATGCCATAAGAAAAAATGTAAGTAGGGTTCATGAGCATAATAAAGTAAAAATTACTATACAAAAATTAGTAGATATGTAATTTGTTAGTATAGTTGGTTAATAGTTTTTTATCAAGATGAAATGAAACATTTTAATACTTTAGTAAATAGACTTTAAATATAACTTAATTCTCTCTATTCTTCTTCTTCCTGATTCAAACCCTATAAACTAGGTTATAACTATTTTCCAGTTTTAACAGCTTATCCACCTTGTTTTATAGACTTATCCACCTGGTTCTATAAAGAAAAACACCATTGATGCGATAACAATTTGATCCATATTCCCAATTATCAAGGATTAAATTATGAAAAATAACAAAAACAATATATATGATATGATGAAGAAAAGTATTTATACAAGGAAGAGAAAAGCATCTATGATGGACATTTTTGCCACTGCTGCATGGAAATCTTTATGGATGGCATGGTGTATGATATTTGAAATGATGGTTTTAATGGGATTCGTTATTATAGACCACATGGTTTTGCTTGATACAGGACTAAATTTGATGAAATGTGTGTGTGTTTGATAAAGAAAAACTATAGGGTATTTATAGATGGAAAATAGTGATAATTGAAAAGTTTATCTTTTTCAATTTTGGTCTCATTGGCTGCTAGGAAGGTGACCATTTTTTTATTCTAAATAATATTCAATAATTTAATCGTACAAGAGTAATTGAAAATGATAACTATATTGAATAATTCTAAAGTAGTAAAATAAATTAAAATACAACCACGAGGATCGCGATGATTTGTTAATTTTTGTATTTTTGTTGAAGAAAATGATTAAAAGATTAGGCTGCTTCTAATTTCCAAGCAACCTAATGGCAATAATTCATTTGATTACACATTGTTTACATCAACTAGTCCTGTGTGTAGAAACCAAGATAGGATATGGACAAATAATCAAATAAACAATTTGATATCTGGATCTTGATTCTATGAATAGGATCATGTATGTATTTATATATGCTGCTATAGATTTTGATTCTTTGGAACCAAACAAATGAACAATTTTGAAATTATTTTTTTGAGGGAAACAATTTTGAAATTATTAAATACTAATTTTAGTAAATCAAGTAGTTCAACACATGCTACATGTGGGTTCGAGGGGTTCAAAAATTGATATTGTCACGTGTGCAAGTTATGGAGGTCTTTCTTTGACTCAAGGTGTTAGGTGATAGACTCGATTATTATTAGTAAGGAAAATGCTAATAAATTGTCAAGTACTTCATTCGTTTTTAAATATAAATAAAATTGACTTTTTTAATTCATTCATTTAATGATGTATGTGGTCCGTATTATTAACCATATTATAAATTAATTTTGAAACAATTATAATATATTATTTGAAATTATTAATTACTAATTTTAGTAAAGCAAGTAGTTCAACACATGTGAACATGTGGATAATAATGTCATCTGTGCAAGTTAAAGAGGTCTTTCTTTGACTCAATGTGTTAGGCCATAAACTCGATTTATGATAATTATCTTTGGATCTTGTTAACGTGTGCTTTGATGATACTTGTTAAGAAATTTTATATTTAAAAGAAAAGTTTTATACTTTTAAAAATTGATAACAAAACTTTCCTTTAAAAAAGAAAAAAACTTTTAAGACTGAATAACTATATGTAATTCATTTTTTTTTTGTTTTGAAAAAGTCAAAATGCAATATATTAATACCAGAAACCATTTCCCCCATCACAAGGTGTGCGAGGCAAATGAATCAATTACAAAAGGGAAAAAAATGCAATAAGGATTAGCCAATATCTGAACACGTCAGAAGGTTAAGGCACTAGTTATGATAATTGAATACGATGTTTTCAAATTTTGCCTTTAACCACCATAAAGAGAGTAGCTTAATATCATCTAAAAACTGAATTAAAGTGCTTGCTTGGTTTTATTAAAAATATTGTTGTTTCTTTCCTTTTAGATAACCCAAGTGCACGCTAACTATATGAGAGTCATATAAGAGCGCCTTAATCTTGAGACACTTGCCATATTGCCAAACTATAAAAATTGATCCAAAATACCTGCTGGATTAGCCAAAGAAAAATAAGCCAATTACGCACTAAAGGCCACATATAAAAAAAAAATTGCATAACAGAAACAAATGACATGTCGATTCCATGCCTCGTCTGAACAAATTGTCCTTTGTGGACAATCTATTCCTAAACAACCTCCAAACGAATAAAGACACCTTCAATGAGTGCGAAGACAATAATGACCCAAAACAGGATAACCGGCATTTTAATATGGAATCCAAATTCAACGGTCATGAGTATCAACCTGCATAGACACATCAAACAAGCAATAAAGCCCTATATTCCCTTACCGAATTAAACTATATGTTATCCTTAAAAAAAGTTTCATATTGATTAAGACAGAATAACAGCGTGTTAGCATTTTCAATTATTTTTTGGTAAACCACCTAATTAGTTAATGACATTTTAACTCCCGTGGTAATTATGTATATTATACTGCAACCAAAAATTTCATATTGATGTTGCCAAAAAAAAAAATGGTTCATATATCTATTACATTGAATGTTTGAGTAATTTTCTATTAAATAATTTTTCATTCGCTTTATTTCTTCTTTTATTTTTAAATGGACAAATAAAGTAATTTAATGTATGAGATACAGTCACTATAATCTTTAAATATACCAAATTTTTTGGTTACATTAAACAATAATTTTATAACCTAAGTTGACAAATAAAAAAATATATTTGAATACAAAATCACAATTTCAATACATGAGACTCTTCAAAAATTGAATCAATATGAAAACAAAGTATACATTTAGAGATAACTATGAGTAATTATTTAATATTGATAATACTTCATCTGCTAATTTTTAAGTGATACATATTAAAATTTACAAATTGTCAAAAAAAAAGGTACTTTCAGTACAATATAGATTGAATACAATATAATTTTTAATATATATATTATTATAATTATTAATCAAAGTTTAATAGTTGAAACCCCAAGCTAGGGTTCCCGACAACACCATTGAACATGGATCCATATATTACTTCTAAAAAATCTAAAGTGAAGTAGTACAACTTTTACCAATTTATTTCAACAAAAATATTCACCGTTAAGTTCTTTTTCACTCATCGAGGATGAGTGATTTTAGATCATTTTTTGACCTAGAATCACTCGTCTGCATATTTTTTTTTTCCTTTTTTCGATCTAAATAAGTTATTTTCACATATATCAAGTTTTTTCTTTTGTGTTTTTTTCGTGATTTCGTCGTCTGAGAGTGGGCGTTGTGTTGCTAGTCGTCTTGTGCGGCATTGTTTGATTTTGTGTCTGGTTGCGGTGTTTGTTTGGTTCATATCAAAAGATCAACTTCAATCAATCACAGATTCAATCAATGATTTGGACGTCAACGTTGCAGATCCGGAAACATGATTATTCTGGTGATTTATATTTTATCATATTATCTATATGCATTTTTCTGTTGTATGCTATTAATTTCGGTACTATGAGTTTGTTCGCAGATTCATCCTTTACGTTTTTAACGATTTTGATGATGTTATTGTATATGATATGATATATTCTATCAATTTGAATGAATGAATGTCACTTTGTTTTTGTCAACAAAAAAAAAAAACCATCCTTGCTATATAGTGCAAAATATATGCGCACGACTGCACACAATAACACGCCGGTAGAATTTTTACATTTTTAAAATAAATAAATTTAAAATATAACCTAAATCCAATGGTTATTATATATAATCCTATGACTGTAGTGGATTCGATGATTTTCTTCGCCTAGCTATCGTACCATTAAGCTTTTTCAAAAAAAAATTATCCACTATTTTAAATATCTTATCTAAGTAAACCAATTTTTGTGCGGTGAATTAGTCTTCATCGTTCTGAATGTATATAGCATGCATAAACAACCATCAAAATTTGAAGGCCTTATTGGCAGCACAAATCAATATGAATAAGTTGGTAAAATAGGAGGCCTATTTTTTGGCAAATTATTAGGGCTAAATTTGTTTGGCTCAAAGATGGTGACGTAAACTCTAATTTTATTTTTCATGCATAAGCTAAATGCAAGAAAGAGGGTAAAATTGTGAAGATCCAAAACGAGAGAGGAGATATGGTAGAGGATGTCCTAGACTTGTGATGTTGCCGGTGAATATTATGAAAGCCTATTTTAGATTGAAGTTGTGTACGAACCTACTTGAAGTACAACGATGCCTTGTATTTTATCAAAAGATAATTTAGATTTGGAGTAGCTCAACTAATTTGAGTTAAGAAAAAATAAGTTGAAGGACATAAAAATAAATATTAATTTAACAACTAACGGCTAATATTTTTCATTAAAAAAATCCATAGTCGATTCTGCCGTTTATCAGAGACGAGTTTATGCTAGCTAGCTTTGAAAGAAATGGATGTGGACAAGGCTCATGACCCGAGTATTTTTTCCAAACATTTTTGGGGAAATTATGGTGAGATAATTAGGGTTTCATTTTTTCGTTATTGAATGAGACAATATTTCTCAAACCTGTTTGTTTGAGCTTTTGAAATATAGATAGATATCATAACTTGCAAAGAAAAAGTGATTTATTTTAGGATATTTTATATTGTTATAGTTGCTTATAACTAACTTTATAATAATTCAAAGTAGTTTCACATTACAATTAGGAATATGTGCATTTTTTTCCCATTAACTAGTTACAAACCCGTGCTTCGCACGGGTTGAATATCGTATCTTGTAAAAAATTTGTTCCAAAGAAAAAATGAGCAAATTAATGAATATTGCACAAACTCGGATATTCTAAATAAATCACTGTTACTATATTTTTAAAAAAACTTTGTTATAAAGAAGAAATGAGCAAATTAAGGAAAATAACTACATCTTTCTAAGAAATTGTTGTCGTTCATAAATGTGAAAATCAAGCAAGCATATTGCACAAATCTCATTTTGTTTAAGAGATTAGGAAAACAACATTATAATTAGCATGATACTAATTAGAACCAATGAAGGAAACAACAATGTGCATATTAACATTACATAATAGTTAGATTTATAAAAGAGACCGCAAGTGTCATAGACTAACCAAACATGAACGTGCAAATAGTAGAAGTTCAAATAGTTCAACAATAAAGATCTACTTTTGAACAACTCGAACGTGCAAGTTCTTCGATGACTTTTCGAGATGAGCTTACCACCTTCTTCTATCACATGTTCTCTGCTGAAATTGAACCACTGCCCACCCAAATATTTTTCATAGCTTGCTCTTTCGGAGGTAATGAGGCGACACTTATACTTTCTTTGTGTCTTGTCACCAATGAGAGTGATTGTTTTGCACTTTTCTTTCAGAATTGTTCTTGACACCTCGTTTGGAAAATGCTAAACAGAGAAATAACTGCAATATTAGTCTAATGCATATTAACATGGATAAGATGTATGTGAATATAGTTACATATAATTTATAAAATAAAGGTAGCATAAGCTAAAGAAAATGTATCATGACTTCTAATTTATCTTCCTATTAGCTTCCTATAAAGTCTAGATAAATGCATGCATGTGGATTATATGTACCCCGTTGGCTAATTAACATTGTTGAAGCAAACGGAAATTAAACATCGCTCCTGCATGGGCATCTATAGCTAGCATCATTTGACATTACCAATCAACTTTCGTACTGCTCAATGATATAGGAAATAATAAATCAAATATGAAAACTGTTACAACTTTAGGATTACTCACAAAAAATAAAATAACCCGCATGCATCAATTTTTTTCAACTACAGTACCAGAAGCTAAAATAACAATTGTGTCAAAACCTTACCACAAGCTAAAATTCAATCATCATGATGTCTACTATACTCCACATAACAAAGTAAGATTTATTTATGCATTGTTCCTATCAAAAGCTCACGAGGACAAAACTTTGAATTTATTATGAATTAACATAATAAATAAATAAAAATATTTAAAATATTTTCTGAAGGCCAAAAATGTTAAAAAAAAAAGATACTTTTTTTTACAAATACTATATTTACTCAATAACGTTTATTTTGTGTAACATGAATACAAATTTGTATCATCATATAAATGACTTGTTAAATATTTGAATAGGTTTCTCAAAAAAAAAATATTTGAATAGGAGAAACAATTTAAGGTGTCTGAAATAATAACATAAATAATATCAAAATAGTTGGTTTTTTTATTTCAATTATACTCTATAACAAATTTCGTTATAAGAATACCATATTTTCGGTCTCTTTCAAAAATATAAGAATTTATATTATATTTGTTACATTGCTGGTGTCATGGAAACAAATATGTTTAGTTTTTATGAATAAGAAATAAATTAAGCATAGTTTTTTAGGTACCTATACCTTTTTTTGAAAAAAAGACATCTACAATTTTACTTTTAATTAAAACCAAATTTTTATAAAAATAAACATACGCATTATGCAACGCCAAAAAAAATTACACGCATTAACGTAACAAAAAAACAGACACACATAAAACATTACTCTAAACGATAATGCGTGTGTGTGTATATTAGCAAGGTTGAAGAAAGAAAATAAAAATATTTGGTATCATTAAATGACAGCGTAAATAAAAATATTTGTGAGGTTGTGATCATTAAACAATATTGAAACTAAATATATAAATGATAAAAAAATAATAAAATTCCTTTGAAGAAAAGGTAAAAAAATTAAGTGGAACCTCCTTAAAAAAAATTAAATGGAACAGTTCAAAAAAATTAAATGGAAGAAAAAAACATATTGAAATATAATATTAAAAAATAAAAGAAAATGTTCCCAGCGTGAATTGAAGAGAGATGCTTGTGAAATAAATTGTCGAGAAGTAGTTATTTGAAATAGCATTCAACAACTTTTGGCCAAAGCTCATTCCATTCAATTTTATGTATTAAAAAAAGTGTTTTTTTTAGTAAGTACTTAATTGATATTGTATTTGACTTAACTTCTCCTTAAAAATGTAGAGAAGTTGGAAAAAAAATCCGGGTAAATCGATATTTTAATCTCCCACAACAGCAGTGTAGAAGCAACTGAAATTGGGAGAAGAAATTGGAAAATAGTTAAAAATAAAAATAAATTGGAAAATAGTTAAAAAAATTTAAAAATATAAAAATTGGAAAATAGTTAAAAAAAATCGGTGAGGTATCACTCAACCAAGCAACACTAAAATAAAATTATATGCATTAGCGTAACAAAAAAACATACCAATGGACATAAAATATTACTCTAAATGTTAATATGTGTGTGTATTCGCGAGGTTGAAGAAAGAAAATAAAAATATTTGGTATCATTAAATCACAGCGTGAATAAAAATATTTGTGAGGTTGTGATGACTAAACGATATTGAAATTAAATATATAAGTGATAAAAAAAAAAATTAAATTCCTTTGAAAAAAAGATAATAAAATTAAATGGAACCTCCTTAAAAAATTAGATGGATTGGTTCAAAAAATTAAATAAAATTAAGTTAAATGGAAGAAAAAACATATTGAAATATAATATTAAAAATAAAAGAAAAGGTTCCCAACGTAAGTTGAAAAGAGGTGTTTGTGAAATAAATTGTCAAGAAGTAGTTTTATAAAGTAACATTCAACAACTTTTGGCCAAAGCTCATTCCATTCAATTTTATGCATTCAAAAAAAGTATTTTTTTAGTAAGTACTTAATTGATATTGTGTTTGACCCTGTGAAGCACTGATACGTAGTACAGATACGGGTACGCGAATACGCGAAATTTTTAAAATTAGGATACGATATAGTTAAGATACGTTAACAAATTATTTATACTAAAATTTATATGCATGTAAAATACTTAGAAAAACATTGATTACTCTTCAATACTATATAATTATAAAAGTCGCAATTTACAAAAAATAATACATGTAATCAAAATATAAAATGTATAAGTACCCGTGTGTATTTGTCGATTAAGTATCCGATAAAATATATATTTTAAATTAAAATAATTAATTCCGATACTCCGTGCATACGTATCCAAGAGTATCCGCGGAGTATTAGAATCTGATACGTATCCAGTACGGGTACGTCTCCAATTTGGGGTATGCGGGCTTCATAGACCTAACTTCTTCTAAAAAATGTAGAGAAGTTGAAAAAAAGTCGGGTCAAACGATACCTTAATCTCCCACAACGACAATGTAGAAGCAACTGAATTTAAGATATTTTTAATCTTATAAAATAAATATAAAATATAAAATAAAATAATATAAAATAAAATATAAAATATAAAATATAAAGTTTGGATGAGTTGGCACTCTCCAAGGATAAGGAATTTTAGAATTACCAAATTGCCCCTCTTAGGGGCAAAATTGAAAATTTATATGATATCAATTTTAACAAATAGTATAAAGTAAGTATATAGATACATTAATGTCCCTCCATTTCATTTAAGGGAAGATTTGATCAAGCATCAAATATACCTTACAGATTACAGCTACAAGCAACAGTCAACCAATTAAGACAAGATTCTCTCAACAACAGACATATTCAAAATCTCCTTATAAAAAAATCAATTGATGCTGTTCAAGAAAAGGACAAATCTTGAGCAGAAAATAATTAAAATACTTAAGAGAAGAACAATATGAGATACAAAGATGGGCGACTAATCCGGCTCATGCATAAAGGCATGTACACTGATCAAGTGTGAATTATTTAAAAGAAAAGCAAAAACACTCACTCATTAATACAAATTACAAAATATTGTGATCAATTAGGAATACGTAAGTAACATGGAATAGGATTGTGTTTGATTGAGGGTGAGTCCCAAACAGAGAAAGCACTGGAAGAGTTCATCCATTTGTTTGTCATTTGTGGATGGTGACGATCAATCACATCTTTTAAGCTCTCAGTTGTGTTGACCCATTCTAACCCCTTTTTGGTGTATGTCTCCTCATTGTAGTAGCTTGTGAAAAATCTATCACCTTCTAGCCTCCTACAAAGTGCATTAAAGTTCAATCAAATAAATAATTTTCATACATATAAAAATATTATTATGTTTTTTTCTATTTTGACATGTCAAGAGATGAGTTTAATAGCTATAAACTGATTGAGAATATAAAGTCTTAACCCTTTTTTCAAATTCCTAATATTTCATTTTGACTTGTTCAAAAAAAACAGGTTTATAATAATCATTTTACAATTTTTTTTTGAAGGAATAATCATTTTACAATTGTCTACAAGAGAATTTACTTTAACATTTGTCGTTTAAGATTATAAGGGCAAACTCCTACGACAAGTTAACAACATAAAAAATGTCCACACAAATATCAACATGAGTTATGATTAGATATTTATATAGTTTTTCAACCTTATGTGTGTAATAATTCAATACTTTTAATATTATGAAGGTAAAAACATCAATAAAATAAAATAATTGTAATTTATTTTTTACCTAGATGCCATGAGAAGAAATATTGTAAAAGCTGTTTCACTTATTGCAAAACCCTTTATCTTCTTCTCTGCCATTAGACCTACTTGTACATCAAGCTCCTCAATATCATCTCCATATACCTCTTCCAATACTTTAATTACTTCTTTATCATCTGTCAAATCTTCCCATTTTGAAATAGGTATCATTAGTAGTCCTCTCCTTAGTTGGTTATATCTAGGTACATTCCTCTCTCTATCCCTGTAAACTGCATTATTTATTACATCAAGTTACAATCTTAATTCCATGTAATAACTTACATAAAATATAATAAAAATGTTCTTAAAATAGAAAGTATTGTGGTTAGTATATCATACTTTCAAGTGCAGCTAAATCCACATGATCACATCTTTCTGTGCCATTTACGTTATGTGGTACCAAATCTCTAAGAAATGAGGGATAATTCCAAAGTTCTAGGGCACCACAAGCTTGGTGACCCATTGATACTAGTGTGCTTTCAACTCCTATCTCTGTCAATTTTTTTTCTCCTTGTAATCCAATCAATTCATGCATAGGAATCCTATATATAATATCAAAAGATAAATTTTTTAAGAACTTGTGAGAGGTAGAAATAATTTAGGTATAATTAAATACATTTTGAGATTTTAGAGTGCTAACAATATATTCTTTTACTCCATTATTCATATATATATATATATAGTGTAATAGTCATACTCTTCGGTGAATGGGGGGGATTTGTTATGCCCTGGGTCTGAAGAGTCAGATATGTCCCTCAAATGCAGAGAATTGGGTAGGAGTTGATGCATCCTATAGACACTCACAAATTCCTCAGTTAAAGAATATGGAACACCATGATTTTTTGGTTTCTTCATACCCACAAATCCACTCAAGATGGCTCCTCCAAAATGCCCAAATTTGTCCTTGATTTTTTTTCCCAATAATCCATACCTAAAATAAAATTTAAAATTTTATCACAAATGAATGGATCATAGATGTATATCCTCTCTTAAAAGATGATAATTAATGGAATATTAATTTTTTTGTTGAATGGATGTATTAAGTTCTTGTTAAAGAACTTTTTGAGAATTGTAAAGGGATGATAAATTATTTTGATCTATCCACTTACAATACAATTCAAATCCAACCCATTCAAACGTTTTTTTTTCTTCACTCCTAGTGTAAATTAGGGTTCATACCAATTAGCACGCATGCCAGCAAGCAAAGTGTCAGTTTTAAGGAGCTCCACAGTCCAATCTATGGTGTGAATCTTTGCAATAACAGCTGAAGTCACCAATCTAGCATGACGATAAAGATCTTCATCTTCCAAATACGGGTATTCTTTCTAATAAGTACAATATAAAAATAAAAAAAAAATTAGTTTTCCTGTATGATATAATTATATTTAATATATAATCACCAATGACGAATTATTCAGAAAAACTTTAGTTCAATTCCTAAGTGGGACAGTTCTTGACGATGCTTTACTTATCTCTCAGTGAGACTCTGGATTACCAGAACCCATTTCTCATGATAACAGATTGTTAACACAAAAATATCATCACTTTTTTTCTAGCGTACTTAACTTGCACATATGTTTCAATTTCTAGGTTTCTATTCATAAAATATCTCAATCCAAGATCAACATTATACATACCTTGAGAGCATCACAAACAGCATTGTGTTCTTGAATGAAAAGGGCTTGCAAAGTTGAAACACCAGCCCAACTATTGCGAACATCACCTGAAATTGCAACTCCATCTTCGTTTTGTAGAAGATGATTTCCTTCCTTTGATATTTTTAACTTCCCATCTTGGGAAGTCCTCACTTGGGTCAAAATTTCATCATTGCTTCCATATATCACACTTCCATCCCTTTTAAATATAAATGTAAATATTGTATTAATTGAAAGGATATTATTATTCAAATGATTGATATATGTTTATGGAGGGTAGATGGAATGTTCAATGAAAATAGTAAAGACAAAAATGAGTAAAATTTAAAATAGAAAATAAACAGCAACTATATATATTTTTCAATTGGAATATCATTAAGAAAGTCCTGACCCGGTATCAAATCGAGAAGACTTTACTCACCTTGTATGAAAGATCACAAAGATTGCACACTATCATTTCCTTAAAAATTTGGGCTAAGAAAAATCATAGGAAGTCTATAATACAATAAAAGGCAAAATTACACTTTTAGTCCCTTAACTTAATTTCAGGTAACAGTTTGGTCCTTTATTTTTATTTTTTTTTGAAGGGTTTTTGATCCTTTATCTTTTTTTCATTTCGATTTGATCATTTTTGTCCATTTTTATATACATTTTCAAACTTCAAATCTAACATTCTTATGCAAAAATAGACGAGGATCATAGATTTGAAGATTGAAAGACCATAAGAAAATAAAATCATGAATTTTAAACTTAAAAATTCATATGAAAATGGACAAAAAGGACCAAATTGAAATGAAAAAAAGATAAAGGACTAAACTTTTACCTGAAATTAAGTTAAGGGACTAAAAGTGTAATTTTGCCTACAATAAAACACTAATAAAGCAACACATTTTGGGCTAAACTAAGGTCGACATTAACATAGAACCTCGAACGTTGTTCAAATCACTCAACTCGATAATTAACTCGTTGAATTTGATTTATCGTCAAACAAATTGAACGTTGAAAATTACGTTCGGTAAATAAATAATATGGATGTCAATTATATATAGCTCATCTCGTTTGATTCATGATCATGAATGTAGATAAAAGATATAACTGATTAGTGCTTATCATATACTCCCTCTGTTTCAAAATGAGTGTCACTTTAGCCAAAAAAATTTGTTTTAAAATGAATGTCATTTTACATTTTCAATACAACTTTAATTTTTTTTTTCAACTTCACCCTCTCCAACTTTTCTCTCACACAATTTTCAATGCAACTTTAATTTTGTATTTTCCTTATAAAGTAAGAGAAGTTTAGTAAAAACGTTATATCCAATGATTATTTCATTATATTTCTTAATTTGTATGCCAAATCCTAAAGCGACACTATTTTGAAACGGAGCGAGTAGTATATAAAAATCATACCACCAAGGTGTGCGTATGTTTGGATGTCCAGTCTTGATATCATCGAACCCAGTGGGCATTTCCTTTGTCTTCAAAAACTTGAAAGATTTTAGTGGGCATTGACTTGCAACTTCTTGTGGGGCAGTCAGTTCTATCTATAATATAATAACATTTATTTTAAGTAGATGAAAATATAATATGTAATTTTCACACACATATTATTTTAATGCATTCTCATATTTAAAAACCTCTATATAATTTTCCATTCAAAATAAAATTATATGTAATTTTATTCCTACCTGATTGGTATCTTCCAAATGATCTATCCAATCATGTATCATAAATTGAATCCAAGTAGCTGCAATCACATTAAATTGCTTGCCTGTGTCCTTGTATTCTCTCCTCTCCAAAAGTTTTGTAGCCACCACCATTGGATCTGGCTTCAACAGCTGCACAAAAAAAATATATTATATATTCTTTCAACTATCTTGGTTCCTCTTTAATTGTCACTTTTTCACATTTTATATAAACCAAGATAATCAATAAATGTTATTAATTTTGATGAAATAATTTATACTTTTACTATAACAGTATTATTCATTTAATATCTCATTTCATATATTTATCTCATTGCAATAAATAACTAAAGGTAATATTGATAAAAACAATATTTAAGGTTGCATTAAAATTTAAAAGTGACAATTAAATAGAAACAAAAAATTATATACTTAGGGCCTAATATTGAAACAGTTAAATTTGAATTTGTATAAGATTTTTATTTCCATTATTGATAATTAAGTATGAAAAATATGAATTATCTACACAAACTAGAAATAGTTTAAAAAATATATAGATTTAAATTTTGGCGTCTTTCATTACACAAGCACAAAATTTAAACCTTTTCCCCCTAAAACTTTTTGTAAGTAATTCAACTTTTTTTTATGTCCAATATTTTTCTCTTAAGTCTTAACCAAGTATAAAAACATATATATAAAGTTGTACAAAAATAAAAGATATAATGTCAAATATGTTTAAAATAAAAAGTCAATTATATAATTAATTTTTAATATGGACCTTGTTCTTCTGATCCACAGGAAGAACGTTTCTTCCAAAGAAAGACCCTTGGCTTCCAGCTTGATCATCGAAAGGGTCATTATATTTTCCATCAGCTGTTCTATATGGATGAGTAGAAGTGCTAGATCTAACCCCTTCATGTATTTTCCCAACATCTATGAGGTTGTACCGTTGGTGAAGATGACGCCTAATGAACAAGTAAAATAGGCCTAAGAAAACAGGTAAACGGGGCCATATTGCCATCTTATCAACGGAGTGTACAATCTGTGTAAATCAACAAAAGTATCATTTAATTAGAGGTATCGACTATAACATAAAGATAAAACGACTGACTAGTAAGAGAAAACACAAAGTTTAGATTCTGACTATATAATAAAGATGAAACGACTCATTGATTTTACTAAATCAACTCTAACTTAAAATATGAGTCGTCTGATCTTTATAATATATCAACAAAATATTTTCGAAACACAATTGTGATGTAACTATTAGGGCAACAAGAACAATATAGTATATATTTGATGAAGAAGGGTATTTGTACATAGAAGAGAAAAGCATCAAAGATGGACATTTTGGTCACTGCTTCATGGAAATCTTTATGGATGGAATGGTGCATAAGTCTTGTAAAAAGAGCTCTAATGGGATTTGTAGACCACATGCTTTTGCTTGATACAAGGCTATACTTTGATGAAATTTGTGTGTGTCATTTAGAGAAAAACTTTAGAGTATTTATAAACTCAAGGGTGAGGACTTAGAAGTTCGTCTCTTTCAATTTGAATGTGGTGGGAAGAAGGTCGCCATTTTCTTATTCAGATATGGCCATTTTATAAATACAATGACATGTTTGCGATATTTTTATATTGGCGGGTTTTGTCGATTTTTTTTCATTCATACATGACATGTTTGCAATATTTGAATACAATTTTATTGCAGACTTGTTAACTTTAGTCAAACTATCATGAGCTGTTTGATTGAATTGCCTATGCAATAACAATGTTTTACATAATTAGTGCAACCAATATAGTATTCCTTTCATCCCACAATAGTAGTCACGTTAATTTGTTGTCGAATTTAAAAGTTAACCGATGATTTGGCTATAACTCGATTAGGTTCCTTAAATATTGTAACAAGCAAGAATATTTTTTGAAAGAAGACATGCTTGTTACAATGTTTAAGCAAGAATATCCAAAACTAACTCGATTAGGTTCCTGATAGCGTAGGGGTTTGTGATTTTTTTACTCTTATATATGGATATGACATGCTTGTGTTCAAGTCGTTTCAATGTATTTAAATATTTATAAAAATGATAAAATGCGAGTAAAATAAGTTAATTGATTGACTGAATGTATCTAAAGTGAAACGTACATGTGGTGTTTATAAACAAAGTTTTATAGCATCAAATTCAAATTATATTGTCCATCAACATGACCATCAAAACTAAACCTTGACTATCATTATTCGACTAAATTTGTGTGTATCTATGTATAGTGTAAAAATGTGATAGGGGTCTTGTGTACACGGGTGTCCCATATTTTGGCATCACTTTCACGGTCTATCCTAATCCCTCCCTCCATCTCTCTCTAAAGGGATCCCTAATTATGTCAAATTTTATTCATATCAGTCCTTGAAATAATATGCCAATGGCTAAATTTTCATTAAACGGATAGTTTTCCCCTAAAAAAACAAAACAGTATAGTTTTAAAAAAACTAAGAAGAAAATATTTTGTTATTAATAAAGATGACACTAATAATCATTTGATATGAATTTTGAACTATGTTCCTTGATATTTTGAAGTCAAGTTATTACCGATGAACTGACATCTATTAGACTAATAAGGTCTAGTGGTTACAAACTCACTCTCTATTTAATTTGTTTTGAATTTTGACTAACGTGTGATATACGAGTACATATATTTAAGAAACCAAATATAAAAAATAGTCAGTTTTAAATTCAATATTGCTTTCAAATGAGTATTTTTAAAGAAATTGAATCACCATTTATTTTTGAATGTCACTTGAAAGAGAAATATATTCCTCAAAAGGTGCCAATTTCTAAATAGATCCATAGAAATATTAAATAAAAAGGAATCTACCAAAAAAAATAAAAATAAATAAAAAGGTATAAACACAAAAATTAAAGGCATCTATTAATCGATCATTTAATTGTTGTCAAAAAAAATTAATCGATCATTTAATTTAAAAGTGCAAGAAATACACATAAAACATTGACACAAGACTCTCCCTTTGTAAAATAAAATACAATTGATTCAAGACATTTCCTTTATTAAAAAAAAAAATTTGACTCTAGACTTTCAAATGGAATGCCACCAAAAATGTTTACATAAAAATATAAAGAAAGATGACACTAATTTGGGGGTGGCATTGTCTCTGCCCTTCGAATCCAGACTATCCATGTGTTGAATTTCCATGATTTGCAAAAAATAATTAATAATTTCCTTCCTTCAAAAAATAGTAAATAATTTCCTGATTATTCATTTGGTTTGTTGTATCCATGTATATAGCCAAAATCCTTAACAGCAATTGCAATGCAACTAGTGATGCTGTGTGTACTCATGACTAGTTCCAATAAACAACATGTATTCAAGTAGATCATTGACAATATGTTATTGTATTTGAAAAGAAGCAACCTAATTTCTTTTTAGTTTTTTTCAACAAATATTAAAAATTAACAAAACCCACCAATAAAAAAAAGAAGAAGTCCAAATACATGTTGTTTGTTAAGTTGCTTAATTGCAATATGTTAGGATCTGAGATCCACAATCTCTCTTAGAGGTGTGGATGACTTCGAGTCGTCGGTCTTCAATCAGTAGATTCGTTCTTCTCCGAAGAGGGAGGATGAGGATGTAGTGGCCACATTTAATTTTAATGGAGAGGAAGAAGAGGAATTTCCAGATGGTGGAGACGAAAGAGGGCAAGTGGCCCCGTGTTTGAATTAATCTCATTTCACTAATCTCATTTCAATTGTTTGGTTACATTGACGAAGGATATTAGGAGAAGAGTTTAATATCGATATATTGACAGTATAAATATTTTACAACATCGTTTAACGGACGTTCAATAGAAACTTACCTTCTTTACATGAAGACCTATTTTGTAACCCTCTTTTTAAGTATAGCTATCAAATATTTATTTCTATTGGATGTTAGTGTAAAACTATATCTTTTTTCTATTACGAGAGTAGTAATATTAAACATTAATGAATTATGAATTTCTTATAATTGAGAGGCAAGAGAGTTATCTATCATGTACATGTCTTCTACTAATAATGTCTCCATCTACATCTACTTCCAAATTTTGTTTTTAGAATTTTAGACTTTTATAACCTTTCAAGAGAGGAACATTTTCAATAGTTTGTGATTCCTGGCTAGCAAAACCATCAATTGATATTATTTAAAAGAAAAGTACTAGAATTGAATTTACCACTTTTTGGAAATTCTGAATCAAATGAATGATGTTTGTTTATTTATTTTCTTAATCATATGAATCAATTTTACCACTTTTTGAAGCTTCCAAATCAAAATGAAGTGAACCTTCAATTGATATTTGTTAATTATCCTAATAGGTAATATAGACTAATTCCTGAAGTACTAGATGTATTTAAAGGGATGACCTATCTCAACAAATTCCTTTCATAACTACTCGTATTAGTTTGCGATCAAACTATTGATCACATACTTTATTAGTGTGCATTCAAACTTTTGATCACTTACTTTAAATATCTCAATAAATATTTGATACCATCATAAATCTTCTTATTACATAAATTTTAATTTTCCTCATCTTACTTCACATTAGTCTTATTTACTTTTTTTTTTTACGAAAATGTTAACTTGTGTCTTTAGGGCACACATTTAAAAATTAAACATAGAATTTTTTTTTCTTGCGAATTGTACATTTATTGTATTAAAAGTTTAAAATTTTATATTTTCAATATAGAAGTTAACTTTTAATTTCATTTTTAATTTCTTAACTTGTGCCTTTAGGATATAAGTTAACATGACCCTTTTTTTTATTATGCTTTCTCATGTTGTAAACTATAATCAAATATAACAAGTGATTTGACACAAGTTGTTAATGTGCTCCACCTAAAGACGAATCATCCTGAAAACTTAAGTTTTATTTTTTAATGGATAATTATTTATCAGATTTTACTTATCTTTCGGACGAACTCCAGATTACTAGGGTCTCCTTCCCTAGATACCGGAGAGTTAACCAAGGAAAAAAAAAAAAACTAGAATCAAATATAAAAGCTACTCACCTTCCAATATGAAGAGTATCACCAAGGAACAAAATACCCATAGCAACAGCAATAACAATTGAAAGTGGCTTGAACATTGTTGCATATACAGGACCCTTTAAATGTATTGCCCAAGCATATACTGCACTGCTCAGGAACTTGCCAAATATTCCCTAAGAATAAATACATCATAATATCAACAATAAATTGCATTAGCTTAATTAGTTTTCATGTGATTATGAAAAAGAAATGGGTTAAATATAAAAATACGATTTTTTTAAGTTGTCTCTATATAAATATTGTTCAACTTTTTAAAGTTGAACAATATTTATTTAGCGATAAAACTTAAAAAAATCGAACATTTCTCTATAGGGACTAAAATTGAACAAAATTTTTGTCGATGCTATAAATTCAAAAATTTGTGAATTTTATAGCGACTAAAAACAAATTCAAGTTGAAAGAATTTTAAAAGGTAACTTATCTTACGGTGCAAATGATAGAGATCAATGATATGTCTGGTCTTATCTTCCAAAGACTCCTATTTTTCTCTGCTAAAAAACCTACGGTTGAAGCTAAAATGGTTGCAAATATGTTGTGAATGAAGACAATAGTTAGTTCATCTGGAATCTCCTTCATGATTTCCACCTTCAAAATGAACATACATATTAGAATTTAATTTAATTAAAATTATTAGATCGCAACCTTATTGTATAGTTCAATCAATGTTTTAAAAGTTCTCGTGAGTTTAACTCAGTTGGTATAGACAATGCATAATATATGCAAGGTCCGAGGTTCGAACATCAGCCACCACCAAAATCAATGTTTTAAAAATTGAATAGGACATCGAACCGGCGAGACCTCCAGATCATGGTTTATCTGTTTTAAATTGACCGAACCATGACGAAACTTCAATCAAACCGTCCAAACAACCCTATTTTACACAATGCCGGTTTAAGGTTTAACCATACGGTTTGGTTCGATTTTTAAAACATTGATTTCAATATTTTTGCAACGAAGAACATATACCTGTGCAATGAACCATATTGTAAGTAGTATATTGGATACTGTTAGCTGAAGTCCACCAATTGCCCAATTTGTATCAATTGAAGTAAGAATGCTATTTGATTGTTGAAGGTGAATGGAATTATGAGCAATGATGATTGATTTGCCTTTGTAAAGTGTCACTATAAATGCACCTGATATTGATATAATGCTTCCCCAAATCTTAGCTTGTGTAGTTCTGCTTTTAATAGCTATCTTTTCCATCCTTAAAAAAACATAATGAGAATGAATACTAGCTAAGATGATAGTGAGAATTTTTAAAATTTGGAGGTGATGAAAAGAAAATTGAATTAATAAAACTTGCACATTATCTAATGAAAACAGAATGGTGTGGAAATAAAATATTTAAAATAATTATACTATTAACAAGGATAAGTGAAAAAAGAGGAAGAGGTAGTGAGGCCCTATAATTTTTTCAGAAATGCAAGCGACATATATTTTAACACGCTTTTTAACATTCATTTTAATTAGTTAACATTCACATGGTTCCACGAAATTTATATAAGACCCATATGATTTGGTATGATCTTTGTAAATTTTAATCAATAAAAAAAATGTGTGTTGCTAAAATTCCTCATTCTTAATTGTTAAGAATCACAAGAGCATCGAGATCAGGACACCATATCTCGATTCTCGACCCAAAATCTTTATAATTTGGACATTAAAATAATCTTTTCAATGTATCTTTCATTTTGCTCATTCTAATCAATGTGTAACTAACCACACAGTGGAGTTCTAACATTAATATTTATGGTGCTTATTGGATTGGACTAAAATAATAGAGCTTTGGCCCACTTTGTCTAGCAAAAATTATAAAAAATTATTGGATTGGACCTTATTAATAAAATGAAGTTGGTAATTTTTTTTTTTTGTCAATTATGAGAGTGGAGGAAACCTGCAAATGACAGCTAACATGAAGGTAAAAGCAGGAATGAGGTTTCCAATTGCAGAGGAAAGTGTAGGAGAACTGTAACTGATGCCAGCATACCCCAAAATCTGAGAAGAACATCTTCAATTCATAGCCACAAAAAATTCAAACCAATAAAAATAAGAACAAGTACAATACTTATACAATGTTTGGATAAACAACTTAATCAAGCGCATAAACACTTATAAGAATGTTTCTCAAATTTATTGAAATAGCTTATAATATATCTATAAACAATTCAGCTAAAGTGGTTAATAAACTCCACCAATGAGAAATTGTTTAAGAGAACCTGAGTTTAATTCGAGGGTAGAACAATTATTGGTTAGACTTTACTTACCTCGGATGAAGGGTCCCTCAGAATCAGAGGTTTAATACACACAAAAATTTATAACTTATAATTTGACCCTTCTATCTTTTGTTACAGAAATGACTAATACATAAGCTCTTACGCCATAATCACTAAATAAAATTGATTTTTTTTCAAACAGACCTTTAATACTAGAAAGGCCTATTAGTATTACCCTATGACCCCAAGAAGAGCAATTTTAAATAGGATGGAGAAACTGAGTTGAGGAACCACTCTTGATCTGGAAAAAGAGAGATGAAAAAACAATGATTAATCAAGTGTATAAGCTAAGTTATATACATAAATACGTAAGCATATGATTTGTAATAATACAAACCTTGTATAGAAAAAATATACAGGAAGAAGGACAATAGTTGAAACAGTATAAGAGTAAGCAATAAAAACATAGTTACTCAATCCTTGCAAAGTAGCTACTTTGAACAAAGTGTATACACCAACAATCATGCATTCATTGCCAACAAGAGAAGTAAAAGGTAGCAAATCTTTGTAACAGCATCTTCTGTCCATCCCTCACAGCTAGACTTGGTTTTTCAGACACTCTTTAGTACACTTCAAATTTCATGTACTATATATTAATCATATCATATGTACTAGAAAAGTTAACAACAACCAATCATTGCACACTCCTGGGTGTAATAAGTTTTATCACCGTAAAAATGAGGGGTAACTGTGACGCAACTGATAAAGATGTTGTCATATAACTGAAAGGTTATCGGATTTAAGTCCTAAAAATAATTTTTTTTTTTTTTTGTGTAAAAAATATGATAAGACTGTCTACAATATCCAAATAATGGAACCCTTCCTATATTTTGCGTATGGAAGCTTTATTACACCGGTTTACTTTTATCATAGTGTAAAATATTATAAAAAATATATTATATGGATGGAAGAAAAGGGCATCACGCAATGTCAATGACCAAGTGATTTTTTTTTTTTAGAAAAACCAAAATTTGGCTGCCACAAATATCATGGTTGCACCAAAAATAGGATTTGACTGAAAAATATCCAATATGATGATTGATATTTGTATTGACAAGTTGGCAATTAGTAAATTTAAAATTATAGGTAAAAAGTTTTCACTGATGTTTAACGATGATCAAGTTTTATCAAGAAACATGTAGACTAAGGTAGATTTTTCTCTGTCGAATTTTCTACGTAAGCATAGGGTCAATGATTGAATCCTTGATCACTTAGGATTCGATACAAATGTGAGAGACTTTGTATGTTAATCTTTGGTCAAATGCATCTAAAAGTCCTTTAAATTTTTCGTTTTTTCCAAAGTCGTCCTTTAAGTTTCAAAAGTTCCAAACAAGTCCTTTAAGTTTCCAAAGTCCCAAACAAGTCTTTTTAGTTTTTGAATCGTTTCAAACAAGTCCTTTTATAGGATGATGGTGATGATTTAGATGATAGCAACAAAGAGCATTATCCACCATTTGTCATGCCTAAAAAGATGATTAATTTTAAGTGGGTGTTAGGAGCCAGATTTGGTATCAAAGATGAGTTCAAGGAAGCAATTACCAACTATGCTATCTACAATAGGACTTGTTTGAAACAATTCAAAAACTAAAAGGACTTGTTTGGGACTTTGGAAACTTAAAGGACGACTTTGGGAAAAATGAAAAACTTAAAGGACCTTTAATGCATTTGACCTTAATCTTTTCACTTATGTTTGTTAATCTTTTTGGGTCAACTGCCGAGTTTGCTAATATTTTATCTTTATGCAGATTTTGTTTGTTTTGATTTTCCGTTTTTGCTTTCCCGTCTTAGTACGGTGTTTATTTGATTCAGGTTGAAAGATTAGCTATGAACAAGTGCAAATTCAGTTAATGATTTTGACGTCGTCAATATTGCAGATCCGAGGACGCGAATATTATAGAGACTTGAATATATTCATATTTGTAGGCATAGCCGTATAGTTACTCTGACATTTTATGCTATTAACGATGATGTAAGTGTGTTTACAGATTCACCCGTTTTATTTTTAGTGTACTTTATCAAATTAAATGAATATCATCTATTTTTGTCTAAAAAAAATCGAACTTAGTATTTTCATATATACCTTGTTTTTGCTAAATGTATTTTTTTTGTGCATGTATCTTACGATTCATATGCTTATAAACATTTTCAATTTGATAACCATGTTTTTAAACATTTCCATCTATTTTCTTTTCAAAAGTTTCTGCTCTATTGCTTTGCAAAAGAGGTGCATTCTCAGTAGATGGTGACTGCAAGCTACCACCAACATCTTCCTCTATCTCTTCTGTAGCTTTGCCCCATAATACAGCATAAAGACCAATTGAGATTATTATGGCTCCAATTATACTGCAAAATGCATAAACAATAATATACATAAATGAACACTTCACTTGTATTCTCTTCATTTAGTCAGTTTATAACAAAACAATACCGCACCGAAATGTGACCGACAATTCATGAACTGAACCAAAGCACTTCGGTTCAGTTAAGTTTGTGAGCTATCCATCACAGTTCGGTTATTTTCAGTTTGGTTTGGTTTTTGGTCTATTTAAACAGTCCTATTAGATTTGGTTCAGTTTTTTTTTTTTTTTGAAGTCCTAATTATCAGTTAACAAGAACAATTTAGTATAGTTCTGTCACAAAGAATCAAATGCAAAATTGAATTAACCATACCTTCCAAGATGAAGAGTATCACCAAGGAATATAACTCCCAACCAAACAGAGATAACAATTTGCAGTGGCTTGAATGAGGTTACATAGACAGCCCCCTTTAAGTGTATTGCCCAGGCAGAAACTATGTTACCGATTAACTTCCCGAAAATTCCCTGGAAAAGAAAGTGTTATCAATAAACACATATATAACATGTGTCAGAACTCGTTAACCATCCACTCAACACAGTTAACCACAATTTTGAATATCGTTGACCACAATTTCTAAGCGTATATTTGAACTCAAATTGTGTGGTTAATGAATATCATATATATTGGAGCACGATTCGGATGGTTAATGGATAAATACGTGTGTGAAAGTAGTGGTCAATGAAGTTCAAAATCATGGTTAATTGTGTTCAGTACATATTTCATGAGTTGTGATACCTTATTATATTAATTAACCATATGCTGAACATAGTTAACAAAGCTCAAAGTTTATGTTGAATATTGATATCAAACTTGTGAGTCAAATAACACAACTCAAATATTTGTCAAAGTGTAGCAGTAGTTTTGCAGTGTATCTTACAGAAGAAACAATGGAGATAAGTGAGAGATTTAGTCCTATTATCCAAGCACTTGAATTTGGAACTGATAACAAAGCTACAACTGTAGATATGATTGTGGCAGTTATGGAATATATCAAGACTAAAGTTAGTTCATCTGGGAACTCTTTCAAGATATGTACCTGTGAAATGAAAAAAATAACTGAAACAAGTTGCTTATTGAAGAGTAAATGTGTGTTCGGATTGACAAAGAGTTTGACAAAATCACATGTACCATGGTGACTTTAGCAAACTTCAACAAAATCACGGTATCTTTGTGATTTTGTCAAACCAACCGTGTATCCGAACATACACAGATACTCGAAACACTTTCTCATAATAAACACTTTCAAACATACTATCTGTTATTGAGTGAAATTCACGTGGAGTGTAGAAAGAATGAATTACAGAACTTTTGCTAGTATTATTGAAAAGAGAATTAAGCGAAAGTGGTAACCGCCAATAAGAAAATTAAGAAATCCAATTATCAAAAATTCAAGTAAATAGCTATGTAGCACACTTCAGATATAAGATGTGTCTGGTGTGCGATACCGACAAGTGTTGTCATATTCAATCAGTTATGCTTTCTCAAATTATCATTCATGTCTACGTGTCAGCGTTGTGTCTAGAATCTACGTCATTGTTTCTTAACTTGCATTTTAGGTTTAAAAGTATAATAACATCTATCATTTTGCATAATAGTAACCCTACCTGTAAAATGTACCATAGTGAAACCAGAAAATAGTCAATTGTCAGCAGAATACCAGCAATGGCCCAACTTGAATCCACAGACTTGAGAAAGTCAATTGGTTGATGAAGTGATGAGGAATTCATGATGGATTGTCCTTTGTAGAAAGTCAACACAAAAGCACCTGCTATTGATATTATGCTTCCAATTACCTTAGCATTACTGCTTCTACTCTTTGCAGCTAACTTTTCCATTCTTAATTGCAATGATAACAGGAAAACAAATAAGGGGACAATAGACTAAGTTTCCTTAGCATTATGGTGCATTAGTTCAAATTTTAACTATCTTCTGTTAGGGATTTAAGCAAAACTCAAGTGTCAAATATCAGCTATATAGCGGCACTTTAGCATAACGAAATTTGAACAAATCGCTATTGTTCTGCGATATACTATTTAGTACAAATTATTGTCAAATAGCGACTATAGTGACGCTATAGCACCGTTGCATAGCGGAATTTGAACAAACCTCTATTTTCCGCGATCCGTAATTGACACCACTGTTACTCATGTGTTAAAGTGTGTGAGTGTGACTGCGGTGGAGTTTGTAGATGAGTCATGCCCACTTTTCACATACTAACAAGTATCAAGTCTATTGTTGTTTCTAAGACAGTTCATTGAGTGCAAGACAAGTAATGCAAAATTTAGTTTCAAATGATATAAGAATCTGTCAGAATAAAATATAATTTGCAAACCTGAAAGTAACAGCTAGCATGAAAGTGAAAGCAGGTACCAGATTGGCAATTGCTGAAGCAAGTGTTGGAGAACTTGAATTAATACTAATATACCCCAGAATCTGAGATGAACATCTACATAACAGGTCCATACAATTCCAAAACATCAGAAGCATAAAATTAATGAAACCCCTGTAACTATAACTAACTAACATCAAGACTAGATATAACAAAGTTACTATAATACTTGAAGGCCTTAACCTATGAAGCATGGACACAAACACGGACACCAAACAACATTGCCATAGACACGTTGACACCGATAATTTTTTTTGAGAAAATGACATAATTCAACATAGGCTTTAACGAAATCATCCTGACATTTTGGAGAGTTTGGTAACATCTCAAAAAAGTACAGTTTTTTAGGGAACTCGGGAAAAGAACCTGAGTTCGATTGTTGGAGCCACCTATTTAGAAGACAGTTAAACCTCCTGTGAAAAATTTGGATGTCTCACTGCCGATTCAAGGGTTAGAAAAAACCCAAGTCCTGGAGATATCTTAGCATGCCAATTGTGTGTCAAATATCCGGTGAATTACCAACAACCAAGCAACACCCAAGCCTTTTCCCACTACATGGATCAAATTACGCCATAATGTTCTATCATACACCATATTTCAGTTTAATTACGGTGGATAAACAGCAGGAAAAAAAGGACTTAACAATGAACTATCGATGTAAAGTATAATGCAATTTTGCACTTACCCTATTGCCCCAAGAAGCACACTTTTGCATATAATGGAGAAACTGATTGGAGGAGGAACAGCTCTTGATCTGCAAAAATAAATACATGAAAATAAAAACATGAATAAATTAATCAAATGAAATATAAGTCCCAAGTGTATGATTAAAATCAAGGTCAATTTGACAAAATCACGGTAACACCATAATTCTATTGAAATTCCAAAATATAAATTTTGGTGGAACACTATGATTCTGCAAAACTCGCCGTCAATTCAAAGCACTAAATTATATATATATGTAACATATGTTTATGATATATTGACATAAATAAAATAATTGTGAACCTTCTAGTGAAAAGAGTGACAGGGAGAAGAACAGAAGTACCAACAGCATAAGCATAAGCAATAAAGACATGATTGTTCATCCCTTGAAGTGTAGCTGCTTTGAACAAAGTGAGTAAAGCCATGTCAATACATTCATAGCATATAATCACAGCAGGTGGCAGAACATCCATGTACAAGGACCATCTTCTTGTCATGTTTCTGTCACTTCTATGTTCTTTCAGTTACACAACAATCACAAAACTTTGTTGAAGTTCTGAGATGTTTTTTATGATGAGGTTTTGATTTTGACCATCTTTTCAAATAAAAACCAAAATGAAAGATAAAGCTATAAGCCATTTTTTATAATAATAATAATAAATTAGTCTCTTGTAAAATGTTTTTTTTTTTTTTTTGTCAAAAACGTATGTTTATAATATTATGATTGTTTCTTTAAAAAAAAAAAGTTATGATTTTAGTCATGTCATATAATAATTTCTCATAATGGTGTGACAAAATATCTTTAACTTTGCATTAAATATTACTATGTGTTATAGTACATTTGACGTGGAAAATTGGGGGACCATAATGGGTCGATGTCGCAATAAAATACAAACAATCGTGAAAATGACAATTTTCTTTTTTTACAATACGTGAAAATGACAGTTTAGCCACTAAGATAATTTATATTTCCTATATATAAAAAAAAAAAAAAAAAAACTGGCGCTATTGAACCATTATCATACACATTATATTAGTTTATTGATTAAAAATACTTTGAAAAAAACAAATTGAAATTGCATCATGTTATAATCTCGGTTATACAAATTTCATTTCTAAAAATGATTATTTGGAGGCGATAGATCTTATTCTCAATATGACAAATACAAGTTTGCATGTGTTGTTGCTAGAAATCTACGGTGTTTTATACCATGGGACTATCAATTTAGTTCACATTACAAGAAAACATTATATATGTGCTGACTTTATAGTTAGGAAAGGTGTCCATTCCGCTCATTCATCTCATTGGGATCGTCCTCGAGATAGTTTAGAGTCTCTCTTTTTAAGAGACAAACTAACTATGTATTGTTTAGATTTTTTCTATTTTCTTTTACTTTGTTCCTTTGTAATACAGCCAAAAAAAATTGTTTTTCAAATTAGTTTATTTCTTTGCCCAATAGAAGGGTAACATAAAAGGAAAATTAAAGAGTTTGATTTAGTGATAAGAAAATAAAAAGACAAGGTCAAAGAAATAAACAAATTTGAAAATAGAAGGGTAACATAAAACTAATTAGCTAAACCCACTTGGTCTTGTGATATTGACTTGGGACTTCGGAGTGTGCTTATTTTCGAGGTCTCAGGTTCAATTCTCTCTAGTACTAATTTAGGTGATTTAGTTTCTTCAAAAAACTAAATTAATAGAGAATTAGTTTTTTTCTTGACTTCATGAAACTGGCAAACAAATTGAAATGTCATATTTTTATTGTAGATATATCTAACGATTCATTACAAAATTCAATTTATAAACTCATTTGGGTTGATCTGTTAGTGTTGACTTAAAATTTTAGAGTGTATTCGTCTCAAGTTGTCATATTCAATTTTCCTGGTATCAATTTCGGTGGACTAGTTTGATATTTTTTTTTTATTTATAAAAAATATCAATTTATAATTAAATGTGTTTTTACAAATTATAATTAAATATATATGAAGTTCGGATTGTATTTGAATCTCAATTTGATAATGATATTTTAAACATTTCCATTTGTTTTATTTTCAAAAGTTTGAGTTCTAGAGCTTTGCAAAAGAGGTGCATTCTCATTAGATGGTGACTCCAAACTACCAACATCTTCCTCTATCTCTTCTGTAGCTTTGCCCCATAATACAGCATAAAGACCAATTGATATTATTGTGGCTCCAATTATACTGCAAAATGCATTAAAAATATACACAAATGAACACTTTAACAATCATTGAAATCAGAAATGAGCAAAAGAACTAAACTCAAATAAGTTGAAAAATCATAAATTGTGCTGGTTGGTTGAGGATGAAAAGCAACATATGGTTTGGAGACCTAGCTTCGACGAGTTTATGGAAACAATTTAATTTCATAATCTCTCCGGGAAGATTATAAAACAATCTATAGCTTATATAAAAATAATTTGACTTTATTTTATATTTAGTTAATAGCTTATACATAATCACTCATACGATAAGCATTTATGCTATAAATGTTTAGCTAAGTTGTTTATTCAAACACGATCTAAACGCGATAACATGCCGTATAATAGGTAATTAGCTAACTCTTAATTTTCCACATATATCTTCCGCAGGCTCCACGTGGTGGTGTGGTTGTGAAAGAAAACTAAAAATCGAACTAAAACTTTAAACGGATTAAAACGACATTGAAAAGCCAAAATGTGACTAATAGTTCACCAACTGAATTGAAGTTCGGTTATCATCGTTGTGATTCAGTTTGGTTTAACACAATTCAGTTCGGTTTTTAGTTTTTTATTTGTTTTTGCTTTCAAAAGCCCTTATTATTAATTGATGATAGCAATTTCGTACATGTCGGTCCACAAAAAATCAGTTTGGTTTTTTGTAAAGGTATTTTCAGCTCGGTTGAAAACCACATGATCAGTGCACTAAACCTTTATATCAATTTGGTTTGAAACGAATCATTATCGAACTGTTGTAACAGTTAGATTTTCCTTCCTAAACCGAACAATAATGAACCTACATGGTGGGATCTTTGTATATTTGCTTCCTAATGTTTCATTTCAAGCAAAGAATCAAAAGCAAAAAATTCAAATAACCATACCTTCCAACATGAAGAGTATCACCAAGGAATATAACACCCAAGCCAGCAGAAATAACAATTTGAAGTGGCTTGAATGAGGTTACATAGACTGCCCCCTTTAACCGAACAGACCAGGCACAAACTGTATTGCCTATCAACTTTCCGAAAATTGCCTGGGGTGAGAAATTTGTCATCAATAAATTACGATTACGAGGTGCAAACTGTTTAGAAATGATATTTCAACACAAAATTGATATCAAAAGTCAACAACCACCAAGATGACACACAATTCAAATAAGTGTTTAATTACGTCCAGTGACTGATTTGTCAAGTGTCACAACTCATTCATCGTCCACTCGATGCAATTAACCACAAATTTGAATATCGTTAACCATGATTTTCAAGTGTATATTGGAACTCAAATTATGATTAATGAATATCATTTATATTTGAACACAGATATTTGAATCGTGTTAACCATCTAAGTTGACGTTAAATTTTGATATCAATTTTGATGTCAAAATATATAGTTTTGCTGACTATCTTACAGAACAAACAACGGAGACGAGTGAGAGATTCAATCCTATTTTCCAAGCACTTGCTTTTGGAACTGATAACAAAGCTACAACTATAGATATGATGGTGGCAGTTGTGGAGTAAAACAATATTATAGTTAGTTCATCTGGGAACTCTTTCAAGATATGTACCTGTGAAATGAATAAAGGAACTGAAACTTTTCAGTACTAAAATTTTGATGATCTCATTAAATAACAAGAAATGAAAAAATATTTCATTGTAAGGAAGCCAATTGTGACACATTCTAGTAAATACTATGCAGCACCGATACTTCACATTGAAGGCGTGTTCAGTGTTCAACAGGCATTAGTGTTTGGCACGTGCTGGTGTCAGACATAGACATGCATGTTACATCCAATCTTTTCCATTTCATCAAATTATTATTGATGTCTATGTCCTAGTGTCAGTGTTATATATGGTGTTCGTGACTGTGTCAATATTCATATACTTTATGGACTTTAATTTTTAATGTATAATATCTCTCATTTTGCATAATACTAACCCTACCCTACCTACCAGTAAAATGTACCATAGTGAAGACAGAAAATAGTCAAATATTAGGAGAATGCCAGCAATGGCCCAACTTGAATCCACTGACTTGAGAAAGCCAGCTGGTTGATGAAGTGATGAAGAATTCATGATCGACGGTCCTTTGTAGAAAGTCATCACAAAAGCACCTGCTATTGATATTATGCTTCCTACTACCTTTGCATTGCTACTTCTACTCTTTGCAGCTAACTTTTCCATCCTTAATTGCAATGATAACAAGAAAACAAATAAGTGGACTATAAACTAAGGTGTTTCATAAATATAAAGCACTGCGAAAAATGTAGTTTTAAACAATTTTCTTGGCCGAAGTTGTTAAATAGCGGCTATAGCACTACAGCACTATAGTGCAGTGGAATTTGAACAAATCACTATTGTTCTGCAACAAAATATTTAGTACAAATTGTTATCAAATAGCAGCGATAGCGGCACTGTAACTCTGTTGCGTAACAGAATTCGAATAAACTACTATTTCCCACGATCGACAATTTGACGCAGTCAATGACATGTTGAAGGGTGTGAGTGTGACTGGTGGAGTTTGTAAATAAGTCATGCTCTCTTTTCGCACACTACTAACAAGTATCAGAGTGTATTATTGTTTCTAAGACATTTCTTTGAGTGCAAGAAAAGTAACGAAAAATTTCCTTTAGTAACATTTTTTTTAAGAAGTTAAATTAGCTAATCCAAATTAGCACTGAAAAGAATCGAACTTGAGACCTTGAGGAGGAGCATAATCCAATGTCCCAAGTCAATACCATCAGACTAACCTTGAGTAACAAAATTTAATAACAGTTTTTTTTTAAGAAGTAACTGCAGTTTAAAAGAGTAAGAATCTGCCAAATTCAAATATACTAGTTAGCAAACCTGAAAGTAACAGCTAGCATGAAAGTGAAAGCAGGTACCAGATTAGCAATTGCTGAAGCAAGTGTTGGAGAACTGTAGTTAATACTCATATACCCAAGAATCTGAGATGAACACCTGCATAACAGTACCAAAAAATTCCAAAACATGAGACACACTAAAAGACCGAGTAAACCATCAAATTAGTCTTTGATTTTGTAGGTCGCTCTCAAATACGTCCCTGACTTTATGAATATTTCAAAAAAGTCTCTGACTCTGTCAAATTTACTCACATTAGTCCTTCAAAGAATATGCTAAGGACTACATAGTTAGTAAGCGGATAAACTTAAGGATCAAATTGACAGTAAGTTGTTAAAATATAAGGACTTAATCGATATTAAGTGGTTGAGTGTAGGGACCAACTTAATAGTTTAATAGAGTCATGGACTTTTTCGAAATACTCGTAATCTCAAGGACCTATTTGAGAGTATCCTACAAAAGACTAATCTGATAGTTAACTCCTAAAAGGCCCTGACAGTCAAATCAAATATTGTAATAAAGTACAAGGCCATTTTTGCCATTACCCTATTGCACCAAGAAGCACACTTTTACATATTATAGAGAAACTGAGAGGAGGAACAACTCTTGATCTGCAAAAAGAAAAACATAAGGAAATTAATAAACGGAAGCATAAAGTGTAGCTTTTGTTGAAATCAAGCGAAGACACGGTGAATTTGACAAAATCGTGGAAGCACCGTGTTGCCAAAATCTTCGCAACATGCGTGATTTTGTCAAACTCACCGTCAATCCAAACAGACACCAAGTTATATACATATGTTGTATGTTGATGAATATTGCAATAAATAAATGTGAACCTTCTACTTCTATTGAAAAGAGTGACAGGAAGAAGAACAGAAGTACCAACTGTTGGAACAAAATGTGTTTCACAATGAACCTTATTGAGTTTTGATGATAACAAGGTATTAAAAATTGTCAATTGGTTATTACTAATAATTGTTCAAGTGTACAGGACCAAAGGCTACTCAAGTTATTTCAATAGGTCTTGGAAGAACAATGGAAAGAAAAAGAAATTCTGAGCATCTGAAGAAAACTGCTCCTGAAGAGATGACGTCATCAGAAGCAGAAAGTCATCAGAAGCAGAAAGTCATCAGAAGCAAAAGTTTTCATCAGAAGCAATATCTTCACCAGAAGCTACATTTGATCCTTTAATCAAACTGAAG